>NW_016690236.1:3620551-3908221 GCF_001604755.1 Lepidothrix coronata | reverse complement strand
GCTGGGAATCGAACCCGGGTCACAGCGGTGAAAGTGCTGCACCCTAACCACTAGACCACCAGGGGCCCCCCTGGTGCTAGCACCTTTAGAATAATTGTACATCTGCATATCGATTACTGCTCTAGATCCCTTCTCTGAAATGAGTGCTTGATATCGTGCTATCAGTGAAGTAAAGGGCAGAAATGCATTTTCTCTGGCATTTTTTGTTTTAAAAAAATAGCAAATGAAAAGAAAAAGGTGAGTGACAGGGGCAGAGGGCAGAAACAAAACTTTTACACTTACAGAAAATACAAAGGGGGATGAAACTTGCATGAAGAGGTATTGAATAGCTTCACCCAATCCTCGCTGAAATCTATGTCACCACACCAGACTGAATAAGAGATTGGATTAAATTCTTCAAGGTGATCTGCCCAATGTACCTGTTAATTCAAGACCACTATGGCTGATTTTTCATATCCAGTTTTAAGCTATGTAGCTGGCTTGTGATCCTTGTGTATGCTGGTGTAAAGAATTATATAGGAACATGGCAAAAGACTGGGCATTGAAGTTCATAGCCTGCCAAACCTGGGCTTTGAGGAAGCAATTTTTGTCTAAGGAAGGACAAAAGGGACCACTTTCTCAGGAAGCCCATAACCTTAGCCTAGTCATTACCCACCCACAGTTCCAGCAGCTCTGCCAGCTCTTGAAGAACTGGCAATGAATATCCCTGCTGATCCAGGACAAGTGGGGATCATCTAAGGATTTGGCCATGTCATGGGTATAACAGAAAACATGTTGCTGGCAGAACAGGGTAGTGCTGCAGTAAATCTGCTTCCTTTTTTCTGCCCTTTACCCTTCCTCAGATACCCTGTTCTGAAAGTTTGTAGAACACGCCGGCAGAGTTTGTCTGATAAATTCTTTTCAAACCCATTCCAGGCAATTGGCTGATGACAGTCTGTGTTGACTGTGTAGTGGTTTAATCGTGGTTTAATCTCTCACTGTACCCCCTCTAGATCTTCTGGGTTTAGAAATTAAATGATTCTTAGTACAAGTGATGACCAGGGTAGATATGAGACCTTTTATGCAAACATCTCCTTGATTACACACATCTTAAATATTTTTATAAAATATTAGCAAATATTGCATCTGATGCCAAGTTCTCTATGACATTTCATTGCTGGTGTTCAAGAAACTACTTTAGTTGAAATCAAATGGAAGTGTGATACCTGTTGTTTGCTTGAAAAATAAAAAATAAAACATTTGTCTCCAAACCAAACTGATCCACTTCCAAGCAGGATGTTTTTAGATTTTTTTGATATTTTTTGTCCCTGAAAGGCAAGGGAACACAGTATGTAAAAGCCAATAGTAGCTTCCTTGGAGACCACTACCTTTCAGATACAAAGAACTGAATACTTTTTAAATGGAATAATTCATAACTTTGTAAGGACCAGTCAACAATACAGAGCAGAAACTATACCTGCAGAAAACTATTTTAGAGTAAATGTCAAAGCCGAAGTCTGAGAGTAGGCAATGTATGTTTTACAGGAGACCCTACATAAAATTTTAGATATAAGTTGCAAGCCAAGAACTCAGCTACAGTTTTGTGGCCATTTCTGATAATGAATTAATGACTCTAAGAGATATATTCTCTTATGTGTTTTGATTATGTTAAAACATAGTGCATGGAAGAGGGATAGTTTGTTTTGAACACATGAATAACTGCATATGCCATCCGAGATGCCAAGTGGTTATACCTGATGTATGAGCTTGTTTAATACCACTGAGATATATGCACAATCAGCTGCAGGACTTTTTAAAAATTGCTAGTAATTTATTTGATATCTTACCCGAGCTCCTTAAGAAAGATTAATCTCTTTAAAGGGAAGTATCTATTTCCTTCTTCCCAGAAAATTATATCCTTATCAAAAAAACTAATTTAGAAGAAGCCAATTATTTCTCAAACTAAAATGATCATATTACAAAACTATTTTTTATATACTTTGTAAATTTAGTGATACTTATGTAAAAGGATATTTTTTAAGAAAAAAATATTTACCATCATAAAAAATTATTTGAAATCACAACTACTGCTTTAGTACAGAAGCAAACAATGACAATGACTTACATGACAATCCATAGCTTCTACCAATATCAACTATCTTCCTAACTAATACAATACTTTCATATTGAAAAGTTTTTGTGCCTTTTTTTTGAAAGTTACTTTTTCTTTTCTCTAGGATCTCTTTGCTGTAGCTTACTGCACTTTGCTGTTACTGTCAAGGGACCTGACTATCCTATAGGAGAAAACTGCGCACCTTGTGAGCTTTTCCATGCATCAATATTCTATTGGCTCAGAAATTAAACATGACACTGGATTTCTGTTTCTGAAACTCCTTCACCTTTTTTGACCAATGTAAATAAATTCACAGAAATTTTATTTCTTAGAGATATCATTGCGATGTGGGTTTGATTCATAATATGAAATGCTACCATTTCTAATAAAAAATAAGTGGAAAACATTTGTTGTATTTAATTTGGCATTTAGCAGCATACAGCTGCTGATACTGGTTTAAATTGACTCCAGCTAATGACATTAGAAATCTACTTAATTCTGATTACAAAATGAGACACTTTACAGTTTAATGAATTTTTAATAAAGCTTCTGTGTATCATAGTATGGGCCTACTCCTTAACGCATGGGATGGAGATAACATTCCTCATATTCCATTTGTTTCCCTGTTTTGGGGAAATGATAATAAATCATCTGGGTATTTTCAGTTCCATCTTACTCTCCAAAGAGTAATCTGTCTTGGAAACATAGGACCAAATTCTTTCCTTAGTTAGATCTCTGCATTTGAAAAATTAATGCATGACAGATTGATTTGTTCCTTGGAAAAAAAAGTTCACTTCCTAAATTACACATTAAAAATGCCACAAAGCACTAAACATGTTGACTCAGATATCTCAACATTATTTGCCTTAGATACAGGCATGTAGTTTGTTTTAGTTGACTCAGTTATGTGCGTTATCAATGAAAAGAGATAAAATATTGCAAAGAGCAATTATCTGTTGAACATCTTTATATATACGACATCTGTCATATACCACTTCTAACTCTCTGGTCATATTTTGAACGGCACTAAATAAAGCAGGTTGTCTATTTCTAGATATTGAAAGTAGCAGGGTTGAGATAATTTTGTCTATGAAATAAGGCAATACATATAGCTTCATATCTTCTCCTTGCTCAAGCAGGTACTATGGGGAAACCAGGCACAATATGATGTTTAGTTTGGGACATTTTAGAAGAGTAGAGTAAAGGATAGTTGGCATTTGACTTAATTATTTTTCTCATGCCTGTTTCAGAAGGTAAATACTAGGACTGCTGTTGCCGATAGCGCTGGCATTCACAAGCGTTGAAGTACAAAGCTGTACGTCAATGACATTGTTCTGTGGGAAATGTTTATTTATTCCCTCATCCTGTTGCTGTTTGTGTTATAACCACAAAAAAACCATAGGGTCTGCATCATATTTACTTAAAGAGGGTGGACTCATACAAAGGGGTGGCTTTGCCCTTGCTTGATTGTCACTGGGCTCTTGCATTACTATTCCAAATCCATTTGACATATGAACATGCTCAATGAATAGCAAAGAAAATCAGTTAAAGGGGACATTATTATAGCTGTTGTTTCTTTCCTTCTTCTTCTATCTTGCCCTACTGAATTTTTGTCCTGTCTGTGTTTCAAGATGTTGACAATGTTTGTGAACTCTGTTGTTTGATGTCAGAGAATTCAGTTTGACGTTATGGAGTTATTTTTATGAAACATTTTTCCTGTATGTTTTAATGTCAATCTAATAAAAATGTCTTAAGTGTAATAGAATGATGCAAAATCTCTTTTTATGCTTCTGAAGGAGTATAATAGCAGAAAGTAATAGTCGAAGGCTGTTTTTTTCCCTATGCTTGCCTGTAAAGGAGATTAGAATAATGTAAAATTATTTAAACAATTTTTAGAAATAGGGCATTAGAGAAGGGTTGAAAAGACACAAAGAATGTTTGGGAAATAAAAAAGAAAATCCAGAAAGACTTTCCTAGCAATGGAGATGAGGACCATCCAAGATCAGAAAAAGTAAATCAAGAGTTATTCAAAATATGTACAATAGAAAATGTGAGAGAAAATTCTCGCATAACTAAAAATAACCCAGGACTCATCCTTGGAACAGGAATTAAGAGAAAGCTGCAACAAGACAGTGTTGCAGTTACAAAATTTCTTATACTACAAAATAAAGAATGAAGATTTTAAATTTGCTGTTTATGTTCCTGCCTATATTATACACTGTCCCTTTCAAATACCCCTTAAAACCTAGTTTTAGGTCTGGATCTGGAAGTCTGCCAAAACGTGTCCCTAGATCACTTAATATTCATCATTAATTCTGGCTGCTAGTGAAGAGGTAACAGACAGTGTCCATGACTAGGAAACGTGTTGGAGAACACAAGAAGTGAATCACTTCCAAAACCTGCTGTTCATGGTGTTGCAAGCAGGCTCTCAGCCACAGAGCATTGGTATAGACTCAAATAATGTCAGCTGACCAGTCTTTGTGTCAAACTCATAGAAACAGAATGGAGAGCTTAATGCAAAAATAAACCAGAAAACCCACTCCTGTCTTTTATGTTGAGTATCAGTATCATTCAATCTTTCTGGAAACACCAGCTTTCAAAATTTAGACTAGCATTTTGAGGAATTTCTTCTCTTATGTCTTCCCACCCCTCAAAAGAGAAAGAAAGGAATGACAGGAGGAAGATCTTAAGTGAAAAAGATATCCAGTCCAACCTTTTTGAATGGAACAGTATTTAGGTCTGTCAGCAGGAATCAGGTACTTGGTGTTTGTTTCTAGAAGTCTTAAAAGAGGAAGTATGCCCCCTTATCATCCAAATGAGTTCAGCCAGATATGTAATCAGTAATTATTAGTTTTGCTCAACTTGAACCTGTAATTCACAGCAAAACATACAAAAAGAGTGAATATATTTTATTACAGGGCTGATACATTTGGTGAACAATCAGAGCACTTCAGTGCATGCTAGTGGTTCAGATTTGGAATAGAAGTATCAAACTTCTACACAGTAGAAAATCTTACAAGTAGAGTTTGAAAACAAAAGATCTGAATTAAATTTGAACATGTTAATCAGAGTTAACATGAAAATAAAGTACTGGTAGACTAGTAGGAAGAAATGGTTAACTCTTGTGCAATCTGGAGAGATTTTCCCTTAATTGGGAAAAAACATTGTAACATGCCATAAAACTGGTATTTCCATAGAAGTCTATGATTTTTAATGTACAGTGAGTGATGAAAATTAGTTCCCAGGCTTCTCTTTTGAATTTATTCTGTAGATATTCCTTGAGACGTCCTGGACTGAGAGGTCAAACATAAAGTATTTTTTGTGAGAAATGTTCTTCCAGCTGTGAGTGTGTGTCTCTATTGCTTATTGATTACGTAGTTTTATTGTGGTACATAGTGTTTGGTGGAGTTCATCCATTTAGTTTCTAGAAAAGCTTTAATAAACTGGATAGGATAGATTGCATTTTGGAATATGTATATGTAGGATCATGGTTTTTCATCCTCCAGCTTCTTCAAGGTAGTTGGTGATCTTCAACAAGATTTTTCTTCTGCTGGTGAGCTTAACAGGTTGGGACTGGGAATGTATAGGTTGTAATGGATGAAATTATTTTCCATGTAGGTTTCAGTACACTGTAGCAATAAGGTTTGTAGTCTTGAATTTAAGAGGAGAAATTTATGCTGCAAAAGCAATCTACTGTATCACACTAATTTGTTTTGATGTATAGTTGCCTTAAAGACTGGTATTATGTTGTGACAGTGCACACTAATGGAAAAAAATTCATCAAAAGTTAAGAGAGATGCTTTATTTATTGCTAAAAGCATCAGAAATTTCAAGAAAACAGAATTTTGGTATTGAAATTTGGTGGTCCAAAGACAACAGTTTTGGCTTTGGTGTTTAAGACTGTGACTGCATGAGCTTTCTTGATTTCTATCATATAACATCTCTGGAATTTTAGTTTTCTTACTTGCATTCAGAAACTGCTTGTGATTTGCAATAAGCCATATCTATTTTATAACTAAAGTTCACAATGCTTCCTACATTCCCTTTTAATGTACTTCCAGAAAAAAAAAAAAAGCTGTTTATGGTGACTGTGTGCACTAAATACAGTATTTTAGGATGTTGTTATAGTGCTAGGAATTTTTTTAACCAAAATTTATACTTTCAAATTTAAGATAACGGCTACTTGTGCACTCAGCATATGGTTTTCACAAAGTGCTGACAAAACTCTCCTCCCACTAAAGGAAATAGGAGTGTTTCTGCAGACTTCAGCAGAAGCACGCTAAGGCAAAGCAGAGGACTACAGCAGGTACTATACTTCTTAACAGATGAGACACAGCAACATGACAATGCAAACCCATTCTGCAGAATTACTGTACAAATTAGGCTTGTGCTTAGGGTTTATAAAAATACTGTTCTCAGCAGGTAATCTAGCATAGGTGAAGTCAAGGTGTTGATACAAGCAGGGCTGAATCCTCTCTGCATGAAAGCCATGAATGCAGTCCATGATTTTTACCCACCTGACAGCTGGTCCATGTCCTAGAACAGTGACGTGATTTTCTTCCTCTTGTAGCTGTAAGTAAAAATTACACTACCAGCAAAAACACGTGGTATTACTGTTGCCAGTGTGGTTGTAAAGCTTGTCAGAGAAGGGATGAGCATGTAAAACTGCATGTAGGAATTGAAATCTGTACCATCATTCCACAATAAACACTCAGATGTGGTTGTATAGAAATACAGGCTTACGAGAGAGTCACTGCTTTAGTCGGTAAAATCTATTTGCTGTTCTGTACCCTATGAAAAGCAGAAAATAATTTAGTGAGTCTGCAACCAGAGCTCTTATCCTTTTCTCTGTAGCTGCTTACGCAGTACTACATAGAAAAGAAACATTCTCATCTGTAAGAACTGCCTGGAGAAGACAGTTCTTCTATTGAGAAGTCTTTGATCTGTGTTCACTTTGGTCAGTTGTATCCTTGTCCTTTTTCCTAAAGAAATTAGTGCTGCTGCTTCTCCTTTTTCCCCTCTTTCTTTCCCTCTTCTTTTGTCAAATCCACCTTCTGTTGGCAACTACTGTTCCTTGCTTACTTCAGCCTGTTTACTACAAGTGAGCAGAAAAAGACCTATGTGTTTCTCGGGGTCTGTGTTCCCCTAATAACATGATCTACTATTAATAATACATGTAGGGGTTATTTAAAATATCAACTCATCTACTGGAAAAAGAAAACAGCAGCTCAAAACAGTTCCCCAGCTGAAACTAGGAATTTAACTACAGCAATAAACTGCATGAAAATAATTCTCACAGGTCAAAGGGGGTATTCACAAGGCAGAGGCTAATCAGGCCTCAGTATAGTAACAGAGACACTAATTGCCTGATTTTCAGTGTCAATGGACACCTGCACCTCCTACAGAAGTGCACATTGCAGGCAGAGGAACACGATAATAAGAATGTATGGGGTAGTTTTCTGCTAGAATGTAAAATGCAAAAAAAAGTGCAACAGCAGAAATAGTTTATCCCCAGTGTACTCTGAGTTTGCCATTTTGTTTTGATTCCTGTTTGTAAAAGTGTTTAAAATTCATAATGTTTAATGTCCAATACTCATTGTTGGTACAGTGGGCTCGGTAAAATGATGTTAAAATCAAAGCTAAAACAAATGTAATGTGAGTTATAAGTCATATATGAGATAATGCCAAACAACCCAGTTCAGATTTTGAGAATGCCCTGTGACAAGCTGCATAAAAATTTCCATGGAAACATAGACAGTTGGCCTTTTAACAAGTAATCTGTATGTTCAAATATCAGCATGTCATTTTTTTTAAATGGACAAATGAATGAAGATTATGCTCACTTTGTGTACAATAAAAATAGAATTGCCCTGGATTCCACAAACAAATAATTTGCTGCAAATAATTTGCTGCAAATAATTCATCTGTGTTTCCTTCTGTACTATAAAACTTTAATCATTTCCCCAGTCATTTCAATGAAGCAATAGTTCTGGAATTTTTAATTTTCATGTCCTTTTGCAGTGATTGCTATTGAAATAGAAATATTTAGCATTGGTTTATTTTGATTAAAAACTGGCTTGTACAATATTTTTATTACTTACGCAAAGAAGTCTGGCTTAGTTTATTGGATACATTTAAAAATATAAATATGTTTCAAAGTAAATGAAAAGCAATATTCAGTCCAACTACAGTATTTAAACAGTTTTAATGTTTAAAGAAATTGTTAAACAACAATTCTGAACTACACCATATTAATCTACAGATACCTGAATGATGCCAAATGTAAGCTGATGAAGAATATATAAGAAAAAAAAACTAATTTACAAATATTAAGGACATCAACTACTTTTTAAATACGTCCAGCTGCCTCCTGGTTTTTGACAATGTATTTTTGCTCTATCTGGATGTGCTAAACTTTGCTGAATCTACATAAACAACTTTCTTTTGCTAATGCTAATTCTAGGGAAGGGCAAAACACTTTAAACCTTCTTTATTATTATTAAGTAGCTTCTGGAATTCTGGAGAGGGAAGGGAAGGGAAGATGGAAGAAAAGAAAGGAGAAAGTAAAAGTAATTTTACACTTCAATTCAATCTACACTTTGGTGATACTCCACTACCTGTAGATTCATTTTACAGTTTCATTTAAGATTATATCTGAACAGATAAACTCACAGAATATTTTCTTTTGGTAATCCTCAATTTAAAAACCATAGAGAATTAAGAGACTCTTGCATTCTGTCAGATCCATGTCTCCTAACACAGAAATCTTACAAACAGGGGAAGAAAATAAACATACTAGCATGGGAGAGCTACACCTTCATTCTATGAGTGAACTTATAACACTCTTCCAGAAGACTGCAAAATCATATATATCACCTTTGCAAGAAAAATACTGTCTCTTTTCCCACACAGATAGTTGTGGATGTCTCAGAACTGAATGTAGCCTGGCTTTGTCCCTTCTGAGGTGCAGAATTTACTGTAAATTCTCTACATTCTTTTTGCAGCTTCCCTCATCCAAGGGCGTAAGATGGCTGCAGAAAAACTATCCAATCCTACACACTAGATTACAGAATTTCTCTCAGTCTGTCTATTTATGGTTGGAATTTAGATGATTTTGTGAGGAGAGATTATAAACCTGGTTAGAAAGAATTTGAATAAAACACAGATGTTGAAAGACAAACATATGAAACAACCTTCTGTGTAGAAAACCTGAAGGTAACATGCTTCTGGCTATTTTACTTATTAGTAAAGTGTTTAGTCTTATTATTATTACTTTTATTTATGAGTAAAAATATATATTACCTACTATTTTCCACATGCAGAGGATAGAAATGTGAAAGAACTGAGGCTTTTCATAGAGCAAACTCCACTACAGTTACTCCTAATTCAAAAATTTTTGTATTCCAACTCACCACTTTAGGGCTAAAACTTCTATGAAATGATGCCAAACAGCGTTTATTTTCAACAAAATGTCAGAATATACAAGGAACTCAAAAGAAAACAACTTTTAGGATCAGCATCATAAATAATGCACAAAAAGAGCTAAAGGTAATGAAGTTATCGTTCTTGGCTTTGGTGAGTTATACTGTCTGAAAATTTAGTATGCTTTTGGGGACAAACAACACTATCTATTTCTCCCTGGTTACAGCCCTGAAGTGGACATATGTAACACATTTTTAGGCAAGTAAGCCCAGTAACTCATAGGTGTGTTTAAATGTGTAAGTACTCATATGAATGATAAGGTAGATAGGATTTTCTTGTCTTTGTTAGTAACATAGAGTTTGGTCTATTGCAAATATATTCTCATTATGGAACAAAACCAGGTTTTCAGAACCCTGCTACCCACTTAAAAATGTTTTTCAAGTTGAAATACAGAACATAAGCTTTATGTCTTTTTAGGAGACAGCATTACTTTGAATGTTTATTATTTTTTATGGTAAAAAGAATAAACTGTGATTTCTCTCTCTAGGTTCAAAACCTTCTGCTATTATTTTCCTTCAAGCTTAATTTTAATGTTATCACATATGATTAATACACAACATGGACTAATTGCTTAATCTCTTTTGAAGAGAACATGTTAGAAAAGAAGTTGACTGAAGCCATCTAGAACTGGCTTTATGAGTTAATTGTAGGATAGACCACTCTAAGGGTTCCAGAGGGACTGTTTGGGTTTTGTCTGTTAATAGTGCTGTTATTGTTCTATGGATCCTACTCTATAAGGGAATGAGAAAATGAAGCTGAGGGCACCTTAGCCATGATCACTTTTTCTCTTCTCCATCTGCAACTCTGGACTCTGGAGGCAGGAGAATCCACTAAATAGAAAGGGATGCAGCCTTCTTCTCACCTCACTGTTGCCAGTTTTCAGCATATCTCAGGCAGAAGATGGGAAGGATTTGCACTCTGCAAACCAAAGCAGACTTTACCCTTTCTCCTTACCTTGTAGTCTATGCCCTTCTGATACTGAAAACGGATGCTGTAGCTCTACCATCACTCTTATTCCCAGCAGAAGAAATACTTTGGCATACTTGTACTCTTAATTAGCATATAGCCTTCAGCAGAGCTCTGAGCAGTAGAATTTCCTGCATTTTCTTAGAAAACATGAACAATTACTGTAAATTAACTTAAATTAACCTCACGTAATAACTCCATGACCAAAATGTTACATGCATGAAAAGGATGCTTTAAGGAAGCTCATAGAACTATACAATGTGTCCACTGTAACCAAAGCAGAAAGAGCTACTTGACCTCCCATTATCACCTTTAAGTCATTAATAGAATTGGCTTGGCCAGCTTGTATTTTTGAACAAATAATCTGCGAAGGTGTACTCTTTCTTGTAACTGAGACAGACCGTGTGATACTGACACAAAGTGCATTGCCCTTACTCATCCTGGCCGTTTGGACTGTCTTGGCTTACTGGACAGTACATCAGGAGCAAATGGTTTTGCAAGGAAATCCCCCCAAAAAACAGGAACAGTGTAATACAAATGAATTGTACTACTGAAATTGAACTAATACCTGTTTATTAGATCTGTCAATGACTGATCAGTACAGTTTAGTAGAAGACTGATTTCCATTTAATATCTTTGTTTTAATAAAAGCTTCCAAGCAACATAATTTTTCCTCTGGAAAACAGAAGTGTAATGTCTTATGATTTGTTTTACCATAAATCAGAATTTTCTTTCTAGACATTGAATGAAAATTTTGCAGATGGTATCTGCATTAAAACCACAGTAATTTCGGGAGTCCAGGCCAGGAGCCTTGCATCAGACTGATTTATTTATTTAGTCTTTAGAAGGAAAGGAGAAACAACTTTCCATTACATAATTCTGCTTATTTAATAGGCAAGTGTGGTGCGGGGAAAGAGTTTTCCCCTTGAAGTTGTAAAATGGTAAAACCCCAGGGGGTGGTGACCCTTGAGGTTTTACCCAATGAACGCTTCTGCAAAATATAAACATACCACAAGCAGACCAGAAGAGAAGGTAGTTGTAGTTGTTGTCGGAGAAGTACCCATGTTGTAGAGCCACGAGGAGAAGGGACAGGAGCCCCCTGGGGGGCTCTGGCCCCCCCAGCCCCCAGCTGGGGTCATAGAAACTCAGAAACAGTGTTAAACTGGACTGAGGTCTGTGACTGAGAAGCTGGAAGTTTTTTTCTCCACCATGAGCAGCAGAAGCAGCAGCAAAAACAACACTGGACAGAGAATGGTGGCAGAGAGCCAGAAGAGATAAGGAGCAGCAAACAGCATGCAGCCAAGGAAGACACAGAGTTGTTCGAGAGAAAGAGAGCCAGCAGCAGAGAGAACAGAACTAAGCTCTAGAGAGACAGGGTTTTGGGGTAAGAACTGGACCAAAAACCCCCAAACTCCTTGGAGACCCCTCCTAGTAGGGAGGGGTGAAGTGCAGCAGCACTGCAGAGAGGAGATGAGAAGCTCAGGCATCCTGGAAAGCTGAACCAAGATGGCCAATGGAATGCAGAGGAGGTCTTTCGCCCCACCCCCCACTGCTTAAGACAGAGCACAGAGCTCTGCAAAGGGGACTTGAATCCCCTGAAGAAATGGACCGTCATGAAGCCCCCTGAGCTTCGTTGATATGACCGTGGTGAGGCGACCATGTCTGGGTGAACGCAGCCCATGGAAGATAAGATCCTCGCTTGGAGATGAAGGGCCATGAGAGCTTGGATACCCCCTCATGTGTACTGGCAGAGATCCAGCTACAGCTGCTGCATGGGAGAGAGAGATAGAGTGCTACTCTGAAGAGAATGCTGCTCTGAGAGCGGAAAGGATCTTTTCCTTCTTCCCTCCTGGACTTTTATTTGGAGGGGAGAAGAGATTTGATCCATTGTAAATACTTTTATGTCATGGTAGAGATAGCTAAGATTGTATATAATGTATTGTAGTATTTATTTTGTACAGGCATTGTAATATATTCCCTTCCCCCCATTTTGAGTCTCATGTGGTGTCTGGAAAACCCATCTCACACTGGGTTGAGATGTGGGAGGGGGTTTGGACTAGGGAATTGGATTTTGGGGTTCTCAAACCATGACAGCAAGTTGTCTGAACAGAAGAACATCCAGCTTCCAATTTTCTGTCTAGCAAGACAGAGTTCAAAATAAATCTTCCACATTTGAGATTTCCCAAAAATACTTGCCTCTCTGCAGCTCAGGCTATGAGAAAAAAGGAAAATCAGAACATTATTTTTCAGTGTTTCTTGTGAAGATAGTTCCAACTGTACAGAAGAGAGATACTGGGTTACAGACAGCATATACAAGCAGGACCATAGCTTTTAACAGAATGATCTGTTTTCTGATCCCTGGGAACTTGTGGCCATTATTCTAAAAAGCCATCAAATGCTTGTTAAGCTACATTATCACACTATGTAACAAGTATTAATTTCTAAAATTAATTTTTAATTAATTTTTAAAATAATTTTTATTTTTTAAGTAAATTCTGCGTAGAAGTGTCATTAACTGAGGCTAATTTAAGGAAAAAAAAATCAAACCAGCAGAACAATGAAAATACTCTTTCACTAATTTGTGTACTTGGTTTATTATGTAAACAGCCAGATTCTTCAATATGGTTAAGGACTTCTGTACCAAAGTGTCATGTTTGAAACTTCAATAATGAAGAACACAAATGGTGAGAAAGAATATATTATTATGTCATCGTACTCCCATAAGAAGGGCAAGGTACTCAGTAAAAGTTTGAATTTAGTTTTTGAAAATCCAGTTTGAGATAAAAATCGAAGCATGACTTTCTCAGTAATATTCCTGAGAACTTTGCCCTCACTATAAACAAATACAAAATGATTTTTTGTAGGATGAGATCTATGGATCTGTATACAAAATGTCATGAGATATAGACCTTTCTAGGAGAAAGGTAGACTAGCTGTGAGATTGCCACTATTTTCCTGTGACAAAGATCCCACTGAAATTTGGAATAATTCCTTTAGATTTCATCAGTTATTAATGTGGCATACTGTCTCTCTTCATCCACACTGCAGAAAAAATTAATAATGTTTTGTAATAGCTTCATTCTTTAAAGTAAGCTTGAATTTTAAAATCAACTAATATATTTTTAAATTAATTATAAAATTAATAATTTTTCCAGCACAGAATACGTTACAAATAACTCTACTTTCTAGGTAAATATTTATTTTATATCAGACCTGAAGAAATTTTCATTAATTTTTTGAAAGACAATATGTGCTGTACCGTCAACCTAACCTCTTTTTTTCGGCTTGACTTTGTCAGAAAGAATTATTGACATTCTTGGAGACAGGTAATATTCAGAGAATATACAGTAGTGTTTACTTTAAAAAATGAGACTGTTCAATCAAAGAAGGTAGACAGCTAGGACTTTTATCTAAGCCAAAGTCATCTCAATGGGAACTTTCCTGCCGTGCAATGCTCCATATTCTAAATTGTTACCATGCTGTGCCTGTCTTTTTATTTTTAGGTAACAGATGCAGCTTATTGCTTGGAATACAATTTACAGATTTTTATAATAGAGGTATGAATTATTAATCTGCCTTTCACTTGTAAGTTTTTGTGTATTATAGTTTAGTAAATAATGATAAGCAGGAAATCAACAAGAACACTGTGGTATGTTTCCTAAATCAAACAGGTACAAGAACAGAGTTAACAGAGATAGTGCCTAGACAGAATGTAGGCTTGGTGACCACAGTAAATATATGCATTTGCTGCCTCTTAGAAGCAAAGCATTTTTCTAGAAAAAAAATTAGTTTGAAAACTTTCAATATATCGAGAAGACTCAGGGTAATTCAAGTAGTGTATAAGGCAGTTCTATATTTTAGGTTTCCTTTAAAAAAAAAAAAAAGAAGTTGTGTCCTTAAAATCATTTGAAGAGATTTGATTGTGAAAGACTTTTCATTCTACAAAGTTTATATATATATATATCTATAAAAATATATAAACTATATAAACTATAAGTATATATTTAGTATACATATATATATATGGCCATCTAAAAATAATATAAATTTTTAAGTATTTCAAATTGATTTTGCATTGTTTTCAGTCAATGTAGTTTCTTATAGAGTATCACATGCTATGTCTATTGCTTATTTTTCTGAACTGATAAAAATTATCATCTTAAGGCCTTTTCTTAGTTCCAGCTGAAATAAACACAAAGCTCCACATTACCTTTAACAGACTTTGATTGAAGCCTTGAGAAAGCAAAAGGAGATTCCAAATGTTCGTAAAATTTTTATCAAGAATTTGCATAATCAGAATTTATCAGTACTACCAAAATATTTTTAGAGAGGATTCTTGGAAACTTCACATTATGAAGAATTCCTTCAAAATGTGAAGTCATTAACAATATGCCATTAAGTATATTTTGAAAATGAAAAACAAACAAACAAACTAACTAACTAAAAAGCCAGAAGTGAAATTAAAAAAACCCCAAACATACCACTTGGAATGTATGACAAAGAAATACAGCATTTTTTTTTTTTTGGCACCAGAGATCATTAGCAAAAAGGAGAACAAAAAACCAAAGACTTCCCAGAGATTTTCTCTAAGCATCTTAGGCTTTACTATTAAATAAACAGTGAAATGTGCTTTTTATCTAAAATAATTTTAGCTAATGTAACTTAAGGCTAATACTTACTTTCTATTCCATTGCACTTCAAACTCAAGAATTCACCATGGAGTCATTTTGTTATTTAGAAATACTTTTTCTATTTCCATTTAATCTACTCCATTTTCTGTAGTGGATAAATCAAAATAACAAAGAAAAATTTTTGTTGACATCACTATGAATGCATCAAAGTTATTGTCCCACGACTTTAACCACTGAGCAGATAATCTGTATGTTTTATATATTTTTTAGAATTCTTTATAATCCTTTAATAACCTCTTGGCACATAACAACATTATAATTTTGTGGTATTTTTCTAGACTGTTATATTAATATAGGCTTATATGTAATGCAAGTTTTGTGCAATTAAATGAGCACACCCCATCTTTGAATCATGATGCTCTAACTTAGTAGATAAAATTTTCATAGAGATCATGGTCAAAATTTTAAAACATCGATCATTGAGCTCAATATTAATGAGTCACTAATGAAATAATTTTTACTTCTACAGTGTGTCTAACACCATAAGGGAATCAAAATTATTATTATATTAGTAAAATAAAAATTGGTACATTTAACTGAATCTCTTTGAAGCCAGTTTTTCAATAAGTATGGAAAGAAATTATAAACACAAAATTTCCATACTATCAGGACAGGTATAATCACAGTGACCAGATATCATAATGGAATTATATTCAATTATATATTTATAAATTAATGCTTATAATATATTGCATAAAAAGCACTAAGTAGAAGTGGTACTACAGTCCTCAAAAACTCTTCTGTCCTTTTGCCGGTCTTATACTACTTGTAATAGTGCCAAAGAAAAGGTAACATTTTTTTAATGACCCTGAAAATATTTGGCATTTAGAGAACTTCAGCTCATATATATCCCCATGGCAAATATATACTTATTCTTAGATTCCTGTCTTCAGGGAAGGAACTTTCAAAGCTGTTTTGCATTTTAATCATTTCACACTAAATGCATCTCGTATTCTTTTCTATTGTTTGGAGTTAGGAGTGCTTGAATATTGCTGTTAGTTTAGAGTTCAGACATGCATGCATGAGTATGAGTACAAAGTTTGCTTATAATCCCCTCAGGATGTACATATGAATTTCAGTGTGCTAGGTTCAGAGCAAGGTATGGATTTTCTACATGATGTTTTCCTACTTTCTATTGCAAATCTTTACTAGCAAATTTGATACCCTCATTAAACACTAACAGTGGCAAACTGTGCATACAGTAGGAACTAACTGAATTTAATTGTCATGGCAGAAGATACATTGAAAGCCTAGAAGTCTCTCTCTTCCATGGTTCTTATTTCTCATCAGTATTACTTTAATGTTTGCTCTCAGCAGAGAATGGCCCCAGCTTCTTCAACAGTTACAGATCCATGAAGATAGCAGCACTCTGCGCTCACCAATTTCCTTTGGCAGATTGTACCATGTGCTTTGTCTTAAATTGCATGAAGTCTTAGCAGAGCTACTTATTTCAGCTCTCTGTACTAGAAGATTGTCTTTTTATAAAAGTAGTCCACAAACACCACAGAATAACAGAATCACCGAGTCATAGAATGAGTAAGGTTGGAAGGAATCACAATGGCTCATCTAGTCCAACCTCCCTGCTCAAGCAGGGTCATCCTAGAGCACATTGCCCAGGATTCTGTCCAGACGATTCTTGAATATCTCCAGTGAGAGGGACTCTACGACCTCTCTGAACAATTTGTTCCAGTACATGATCATCCGCACACTAAAGTAGTTCTTTCTCCTATTCGGGTAGAACTTCCTGTGCAGCATTTTCTGCCCATTGCCTCTTGTCCTATTGTTTGTCACCACCAAGAGCCTGGCTCCATCCTCTTGACACCCTCTTTTTAGAGGACATTGTCAGGGCCACCCTGCCTGACAGACATTGATGAGATCCCTTCTCAACTGTGTCTTCTTGAGGCTGAAAAATCTCAACTCTCTCAGCCCTTCCTCGTAAGAGAGATGCTACAGTCCCTTAATCATCTTCGTCGCCCTCTGCTGGACCCACTCCAGAGACTCCATGCCTCTTGTACTAAGGAGCCCTGAACTGGATGTGGTAATCCAGATGAGACCTCACTAGGACTGAGTAGAGGGGCAGGGTCACCACCCTCAACTCGCTGGCAATACTCTTCCTAATGCACTCCGGTATACCACTGGCCCTCTTGGCTAAAAAGGCACACTGCTGGCTCATGGACAGCTTGTTGTCCATCGGGACTCCCAGGTCTTTCTCTGCAGAACTGTTCTCCAGCACATCATCCCCCTGTAGTGGTGCATGGGGTTATTCCTCCCCAGGTTCAGAACCCTGCATTTGCCTTTGTTGAACTTCAGTAGCTTCTTCTCTACCCATCTCTCCAGCCTGTCGAGGTCCCTCTGAAGGGCTGCACAGCACTCTGACGTATCAGCCACCCCTCCTAGTTTTGTGTCATCAACAAACCTGATGAGGAGGCACTCTATCCCTTTGTCCAAGTCACTGGTAAATAAGTTAAATACTGGGCCCAGCACTGAACCTTGAAAGACACCACTAGTGACAGGCCTTCAACTACACCCTGTGCCACTGACTATGACCCTCTGGGATTCAGCCGGTACTCAATCCCTCTCATTATCCACTCATCCAGTCCACCACACTTTCTGAGTTTGCCTCTGAGGGTGTTGTGAGAGTGTCAAAAATCTTATATCTTCAGCTGGTCACTGTTTGAAGTTTGTTCTATAGTGCTATAAAATAGATATAATGAATAATTAAAACTCAAGGAACTTCTCTGATTACTCACAAGCAGGCATTGAATTCACATGGGTGCCACAACCTGCTTGAGACTCTTAGTAAAGAAAAAATGTCAGACTATCCTTTGTGCTCTGGAACTAGTTCATCACTGGGCTATTGAGAATCTGGTTAGCAATGCCCTTACACTAACGTTTCAATTTAGATTTACCTTCATTTAAAAAAAATCACAGTGAGCAGCAACAATACAGACTTTCTTTCAATAAAATGTCCCCTTCACAAACTCATGAAAACATACTGAAAATATAGGTCTTTTTTTCTTTTTCTTTTTTCCCCCGTTATCTCATTATGATTTTAATGAAGTTTTGTACTTGCCATGAAACACAGGATTTCCTAACCAAATGAAAGAGCCCTAAGATCTTTCTAAGCACGACCTAATAGTTACCTTCATCTCAGAAAAAGAGCTCTACAATTTATCCGTTGATCTACCAGCATTAAAAAAGAAAGAAATTGTTTTTCCATAATCATCTCCTTCATTGGAATCATTACCCTTAGCCTCATCAAGATTCTTTGCAAGATTCTGGGACTTTGCACAGGGATGTGACAGTAGAAGCTCCCCAGTCAGATATTTCATTAAAAATATACATGATATATAAACAAAAATTGCATTAAAAGCTACATTGAAAAAGGTATAAAGTGATACAAAGAAGCTTCTAATTACTATCATCTTCAGCAGACAGCATATGGAAAGAACAGCAGCCTCTGTTCGTGATACATAGCTGCTCTGCTCCTTCACTTTCCTCTGAGAAAAACATAGCTCTCAGAATGAATATACCAGGCAACCAAGTACCTACCAAATATTGCTTTTTTAGACCATCTTTTTTCCTTTCTTAATTGTCCACAATATTTCACCTATCAATACCCTGAATTTCCTCAGAGATAAAAAGAAACAATCTAGACAGCATCTTCCCCTCATGGTAAAAATAGTAACCGCACTATGCCATTAGAGCAACCAGAGCCCTATTTATTCATTTCACACTTGGTTTCTGGAGGAGACTGGTTTGTTTCTGTCCCTGGAGGAAGTGCTTGGTATGAGGTTTGAAACGTCAGGGATAATTAAGACAAACTGTGCTTTTTTGCCCCAACAAAGGAAATATATCCCTTAAAATAACTCCCTACTGAAATCTCTGAACAAAAAGCAGCCCAGCACTGTTGAGGTAGCTTACAATGCTAAATCAATTGTCAGCATTAGCAAGGCTCTGAACTGGAGCATCTTGCAGTTTCACTGCAATCCAGCAGTTACTGTGCTACCAGCAGGTACAAGTACAAATAGAATGCTGAATAGTCAGATATGAAAGTGCCAGTATGGGGATCAAATGAAAAGATATATAACAAAGATGTTTATGCCTTAGAAACTGAAAGTATAATTACTGTAAGGTCAAAGTTTAGAGCTCAGAGGCATTCAATACCATTTCTCATTCAGACATTGTAGTGTCAGTAGTCTTTAATCAGTATTGGCAATCATGTCCACTTAAAAATTGTGCGAATAACTGTATTCTGTACAGCCTCTTCCCCAGCCCACTGTAAAAACATCTCTGAGAAACACTGAGAAAATTTCTCTGCCAAAGTGAACTGGCATGAGACCTTGGTTTCATGTCTGCTCATCACATTTTAAGACAGAAAGGTAGTAATTTTCCTCATATAGTTGCTTATTAGTCCATCTTCAGGACACTGAACAAACTCAAACATCTAATTTCTTTTTTATAAAGCATTCCATCACAGTGGGTTATTACAGTGACTTCAATTAGTCAATGATTAGTTCTACAGCAGTAATTCAATAGATCTTGGATACCAGGTTTTGAAGTCTTTTTCGAATAACCCATGCAATGTTAATTCCCTTACATTTTCTTGAACCATTAGATTATGGAGTTTACTTTTTTTTTTATGTTTTAGACTTTTTTTTAATATAATTAACACAATGAAGAGTTTTTCTTGCTCTGACACATTTTTTTATGGACTAATGCTACATAGCCTGAATAAGACATAAGGATACATTGATGACAAAGACAGAGTATTTTGTAAAAACAGTTTTTCTGTGTGTTGTGATTTAAGCCCAGCTGGAAATTAAGCACCATGCAACTGTTCACTCACCCCGCCCTCTAATTAATGCTACCCTAGCTAACACCAGGACAATATGATATAACACAATGTTTAATAACATGGAAAACATAGTTTAAAACCTTAGAAAAACAAGTCTGATTTTCAGTTCTTGTAAGATATATGACAGAGTAGCATGTAACAAAACCACAGGATGTTAAAAACCATGATTATTACATGAACAGTAGAATTTGTTCAGATTACTAGATCTTCTCATCAGACCACTTCTATGCAAAATGCATGAAAACTGGATGGAAACCTCAGATTATTCTGGTGAAACCACGTTAACATATTTTGTAATGGTGCTGGCATAAAGGACTGTAAGAAAGCTTTTACTAATGAACTCTGTCTCTGTTGAATGCTTCCTTTCTGCAGCTTTCTTTGCCACTGTGGATGATGAAACTCCCTCTGAGATGGAGAGTCTCAGAGGTGCTAAAATAGGAATCACTGCAGCAATGGCACAGTACTCAGGGACTAACTTAAGAAAACTGATAGGAAACTGTTGAAAAAAGGTCTAGACCTTCTTCAATTGTCCCCTTTCTTTCTCTAGAACACAGGTGTTTTTGCAAGGAGAGCTATCCCTTCTCCACCTTTTTTTAACTGTACTGTAGCTCTCCTAAGGTGAGGGGACCAGGGTTCAAAACACTTTTCTAATGTCATTTAAGAAAGAAGACAGTCATATGAAAGCAGAACTTCTGAGTTCCATATTATGCTTTAAGAGTCTCACATATTCCTGGAACCATACACTCTAAATTTACAAGTGTTTCTTTCATGTCTGACCATACTGATATATCTGTATGTAAGCACCTACAAATTGTGCTGAAAAGAGGAATAATTTGGAATCTGACTGCATGAGGAATAGCAACACTCATCTAAGATGTGAAGACTGGCTTTAGCACTCATGTTGGTGTTAGCAATAAATAACCTTTTCAGCAACATGAAGAGGGAAAGCATTAGTACAGTCCTGGGAATTATAAGCTGTGGAAGCATGTCGAGGTCTTTCCCCCAGCCTGCTGAATACAGCCAACAGTTGCCAGGTGTGAGTATAAAAATTTTAAAAATACCTAAAAAAACAGCAAGAAAAGAGAGTTGATTATGCAAAAACACCTTTACAGAAGAAAATCTTTTGTGATGTCTTATTCAGAGCAATTCCTAATCCCGAAACACAAGGGCCAGTGAACAAGCTGCATCTTTGGAACAGATATTTACAAATAGTAAACATCAGCCAACCTGTACCGTAGACTTAAAGACAGAATTTCTTATATCTCACAGAGAAAGGAAAAAATAGTGGAAAAAAAAAAAGGACTAATTGGCATGGCTGTATTAAAATGGCCACAGTCCAAGTACGGAGGATGTAATATTGCTCTTCAAAGAACACAGCAGGAGGAAAAAAGTGATTCAGATGGAGAGATGTCCCTGTGGGGAAGCCAGTAATTCTTTGAGCTTGTCAGACTTACCTTGCAAGCTCCAGACAGATTCAGATGAAGCTAGGAATGCATCAGTGCTTGATGGATAATTCCAGGATACCAGTGTTCTCTTTGCCAATGTATATTCTTTAATGTCTTGGCAGCTCATAATAGTGCTTTCTAGCAAGTCCTGCTTCATATAGCTCAGTCTTAAAAATTCTTATGAAAATCTACCTGCCAAGATACAAAATGTATTCTCTCTGGTGTTATCATAATTTTTAATACATATTGTTCGATTACACTGGAACAATAGCATCAGAGGACATTGCCAAAAATTCACCCCATGACTAAAATCTCATTAAAAGTATGTTATGGAGAAATTATCTATCCCTTACCTGAGAATAAATAAATTATGAAGATATTGCCATTATTCTGAAATCAAATATTGTGAACACAGGACTTCTCGATTTAAGACTAAACTTAAAAACAACTATTGTAAGAAAAGTAGTTGTAACAGTTGAAAAATGCTAATTCTGCCATACAACTGTAGAATTTTAAAGAATTTTTTGCTTTGGGGCTCAAATTAAATTAAAGCGTTTTATTGCCTCATTCTGCTGTACTACATACAATCAGATATTTTTTTAATAGGAAAATCTCCTTGTGTAGAACAAAATTTATCAATTTAAATTAGGAAAAATCCATACCTTAGAGCCATTACTCCAAGCAGTTTGAATATGGTGGCCAAATTTTTTTAAGTGTGATCAACTATGAAATGCTTTGCATTTCACAGCATTTTCATGCACAGTTTCAACTATATCTAAACAGTTGGTCTCCTAAAATAGTGAAAGTATTTCTAAGTGCAAAGGTTTGGCACTTAATGACCTGCAACTTCTTTTATGTAATGAGGAAAAAAGAACATCTGGTTTAGTTCAAAGACTGATTGTAGTTTAATTGTGTTGATTGTTTTTATCTTTTAATCAAGTGAACGAAGCATGAAAAACATGTGCATCTTCTGAAGCCGAAGAGAATTCACTGAAAGAGTAAAGGACAACTAAGTATTTTGCAGAGGTCACCTGCTAAAAAAAAAAAAAAAGTTGACTTTCTATTCAAGTACACAATTAAGGCCTCCAGGAAAATTTGCCATAACTTTAGTTCAAGTTCTTATCATCAACAATCCAATCATGACAGCAATTTATTATCTGATATGTACTCCCTGCATAAGGATGCATGTTTTCTATTACAATAAAAAAGGCGTGCCATTTGTGAACAGACAGAAGAAACTCTGTTGACAGAAGGAATGACTGCAGAAAAAAAAGGGTAGTCTTGCTACCTGAAAAACAGTAGCCAATTATTCCAGAAAAAAAAGTAGAAAAAATATTTTCTTGAAGATTAAAGACCATGTGTGTTCTCAGAAGGTTAGACATATGAACTACTGACCATATATGGGGCTATAAGGTCTATAAGGGAGAAAAACTAACCATTTTGGAGTGAACATTCCCATGGTTTACATTTTTGAAAGCACCCATTATGAATGCTCATCTCCTTTTCAGAAATATTATGATTGGAGTTGTCATTATAAAATTGAGATGAAATCAGACACCAGTACAGCATTCTGAATTTATTTTGGATTCAAATGGTCTTTAGTATGTGCAAATCATTGAAGTGTTAATCTTTGCTTGAGGAGTATAAGGCTTGCTTCAATATTTTATAGGAAGGATTTTGATCTATGATTTATCAGTCAACAGACAGCACTAAGGGCAGTGTGGTTTTGTTGGTTTTTTTTTAATTTGGAATCAATTGTCCTCTTGGTAGATAGTAGGTTTTTACTTTTATATTCACTTCTGCCACTGAAAAAAAGTTTGGAATATGTCTGTGAAGTTGAGTGACCAGCCATATAATTAATATAAAATACAGGTTTTCTTCTGAACTGAATAAAATATTTGTATGGCATTAACAGTTGGATGTATTATTTGCAGGTGTTGTTCAACCCTGTCACATATCTTGACTTTTCCTCTTCTGTGCCATTTAATACTGTTTTTTTTTCTTCTATCTCTATACCTGTAGATTATTTAGGCAAGAATTTGATAAGCCCAACAAGCTAACTGGAACATAGTAGGAGAAGTGAGTAGTGTTACTATTAACACTTGCCTGAGAAAGAAAATACTCTGAAAAAGCAATACCAAAGTTTCAGATTTCATAACAAACCTCACCATTATTTATTTCTCAACTATTCAATGAAAAAAGTGCTAACTAATGTATAACATTGATGTTTCCTAACTGAGTCCCAGTTGTTCCAAAACATTACATGACTTTTGGTTTTACAAGGAGAAACATTTTACCTACCAGTAAAAGCCAAAAATTCTAACTCACCCACAGAAAGTAGAACCATTTCATATTCGCATATTCAGATGGATATCTCCATTTCTTGCATATGTAGATGCTCAGGGCTTTCTGAGAGTTCTTTGGTATTGAATTAGAGCTGTCATCTTAGGTTCAAATTGCCTAGAATAGACAGAAGATAAAATAAGGAAAAGACAAACATTTTTTTGATCTTATGAGAGGACACATAAGAAATCAGAGCATGGTCTTCGTGTAGTTTTTAAACCTTAATCAACTTCTGGTAGCACTCCAGGCTGCTGAGCAGTTCTCCACAGCAAAGTCAGGAAGAGGCTATGGTCTTCTAAAGATTGTCTCTAAAATCCAGCAGTCAGTTATAACCCTGAAATAAATCGGTTAAATATTTTAAAAAATTTCCTGCACTCTGAGATATGTGATGTGAGACTCTGCAGTGATACTGACTGACTTACTTCAGGTCAAACAAATATTGGATTAGGAATTTTTCTTGTCTAGATACAGCCTGAAGCATCAGGCCTCCTTAAATAATTCTTTTTGTTTGGACTAAGCAAGCAATACAAGGATCACAGAATCCAGTTATGTATCTCCAAAAATTCCTTCCGATGCAATGAAGTCTCAAGATAACTTTAACCCAGATGCCCACATGTATTTCATATTTTCTGTAATGTGCTGGGAAGAAGTCTCTACCAGGAGCTGAGGCCATCCCTGGCTGATGGTTATTAGGGTCTGCATGTAACTGACAGTTTTGTTATAAGTGGTGCAACTTTATTAAGATATATAACTGTGTGTGACATAAAGGAATATAACTGGAAAGATAGTCTTCTCCTAAACTTATTATGCAGCATTCAACCTAATTGCAGAAAATAATTTCTTTATGTGAGATACTGTTTATATGAGGGTTCCCCCTAGCCAAAATATAATTGTAAAAATTCTACTGTTAAGAAAGGATTTGGGTTCACGTGTTTTCATGTGTTTTCTTCCAGTGCCAACACTAGTTGTATGTGCCGTCCCTATGACAAATCATTTGTAGCAACAACCCTAGTCCTTTCTAGAGATCAGAATCTTGCAATGCAAGATCCACAGCTTCTTCACCACCACAGTAAAAAAAATAAAAGTTCTTAGTAACATTGAGAAACTCAAGTTTTAAACCACACGTGGATGAAGTTGTTGAAAATCTCCTGTGTGGTTACAAACATGTTCGTATCCTAAAATATTAACTTCAGAAACCCTGAAGGAAAATGAAAGCTCTGTTTAGACTAATTTTTTATGCATATATACTTTTCCATTAAGCTGAAATAGCAAGAAGAACAGCATTTATTTTGAAGCCTCACTACCAAAAAGTTGATAGCAACTTTTGTGTAGTGTTGAAGTTTTTACTAAGAAGTTTATTGAAAATACACATTTTCAAGGTAGCTAGAGTTAGATAAATACAGTTTTTTCATATGGATTTCACACACATTTTTTGTGCATGCTTATGTGAACATCTGCTATGATGAGGATTTCACCATAGGATAATCTGGCTTTACACATTAGTTGTGAGGATCAGTTTCTGCTTTATGAGAACTACAAATCTAACACATTGCAAAATATTATGAAGAAAGGCAGGAGGCATAGAAGAAAAGGGCTAGCTGCAACAGTAAGAGTCCAAGATATTACCTTGAACATACCCTGATATGAATTTGTGTACTGCTCATGCTGATTTGTACAAGTTCTGGAATGCAATGTTAACGGTGTTGCTGCTGAGTATCTCCTGATTTGTGTTTTTATGGTGTTCACCACAGCTTTCAGCATGCAAGTTTGTACTTTTCTGTAATGCTGGTGCTGGCATTGTGCTTTCAAATGTATTTTATAAACATCTGTGCACTGGTATGTATTTTTAGAAAACTAAAGCAGGTTTTGTGGGTGCTATGATATATATCTGCTGCTGCTACTAGCTTTCTAGTTTTACTGTTGTTCCCTTGGCTCACATAAAGTTAGCTTTCATTTTTGTTAATTACAAACACCTTTCTCAGAAATTATTTGAATTTAAGCTGAGAGGAAACATAATGATACTTTTGAAAACAACACTTTGTGGAATGCTTTCCTAAAGCTTTTATGAACCCCAGATGTGTATTTACATGTATGCAATTTATCTTGTGGATGCATCATAGAAGATGTTAGGAAATTATACTTCATCTTTAGAAGTTCTGTTACATGCTTTTATTGAATTTTCACAAGATTTTGATAAGCAACATTCAAAACTGAATATGTAGAAATAAGTGAGGAGCTGCATTATAAAGGGGGAATTTAGGTATAAATGTATGTATAAACATCCTAAAATATATTCTCATATGACTTTCATTTTACCAGCACCATGTCTTGACATAACAAATAAAATTAGCCTCCCTTTATTACTCAAAACACACGTTTGTACTGAATTCTTCCCTATGGGCTGAAGGCACACTATGACTGCAAAGATTTCCCCACTGTTCTCTAGAGCCTGAGGGGGATTCTAGGACAGCACCTGCTCTTCTCTTTGATTAGGTATCACCAGCAGTCCCTGTGCCTTTAGGCTGCATCTCTCTGATTGCCGTGGTACACCTGGAAACTTCTTGGTAAGAGAAGATGTTTGTGCTTGGGAATTCAGTAAGTTTCCTCACCCACAACTCAATGCATCTTTAACAGCTGCACTGTTTTGATGGTTTTCTGTGCTTTTATCTTCTCAATTTTTCCCACTGATTTTGTGACATAACTTTATAATACTGTTTGTCTTCCTCAGTATCAGTATTTCAGTCAGTTCTGATAAACACAGGTAAATGTACGAATCTGCATCACTTTATTCAAAAATGATTAAACTGCTTCTGAATTTGGGACCTAGAGCCATGAGTCTCTTGACTGCTCTTTAGGGCTTTGTATATACGCTTTGTATCCTGAATATAAACAGAAAGCCTGTACCTCTAGAAGGTATTTTAATGAATTGCAGGGGATAAACCTGAAGTTTTGTATGTTCTACGGGCTTCTGATCTTGAATGATGGGTCTCAAGTGGATATTCATTTTGGTGGTAGAAAGCAAATTGCATCACTGCACATACTTTTCTGAGAAGTACAGATTTTCTTTCTATTAACAACGGGTTCTTTTTCAGGGATAATAAAAATAATTTTCAAAAAGTAACCTAACAATATTTTTTACTTTTTTTTTCCTCTTCTTGGAAATAAACTGTGAACTTACTGAATAATTATTTTCATTTTTTAAAGCAGAAATAGATATTCTTTTTTGTATATTGTTGATGAAAAGGCTGCAGTGGCTTTGTCAGGTTTCAAAGGTTCTGCTTGAAACCAGTTTATACCTTGCTGTATGATGCTGGAACAGGCAGCTGGATTTACATTTCCAGGCGAAAATAACTGAGGTTGAATCAGATTTACCAATTCCAGCTCCTTTGCATAGCCATAGTGAAACAAATGCATGAAGTGTGGATTGAAAAAAACAATTAATACTAGCTAATAGCTGTTCTAGCAAAATAGAAATTAATAGAGGTTTTTTCTGAGGAAGATCTTTCTGAAAAGCCCACTTCATCTTTCTCAGGCTTTCTCAATTGGTCTAGCAAAAATTGATCTAACCTTTCTGTACACACCTTGTCTCATTTAAGGACACTGACCATCATACCTATAATTACAACATTATTACTACCAAAACAACATAACTATGAACCTTGTTTAACTTTCTTGTTAACCACATGTTTATGGCATAATGCGAATCAGTCAAAATACCTTACCTGTATTCTGGCAAATTACACCTATTTGCCATAATTTTACTTCAGTTTTTGATGTTCTAATGATGAGTTTTTCTGTTCACTGTGGAGTATGTGAAAAATTGGAAGGACACAAAGTGAATTGATTTTAACATGACAATTACCTTAACACTTTTAACTTTTGCTCAACTTCATTTTGCTGATAGCACTTGAAAAAACCCCACATTTTTAGTTTCAAAAGTACCTTAGGCACTGCTTGGAAATGAAGCCCAGAGTTCCGGAGAAGCTAATGCAATGTAAAATGATAAGCTACAAAACCTGTTGATTACTCTACACCTATGCAACTTGTTTCTTATTGAAAACTTCATTTTAGTTACAGAGACAATTTAGAATTGGACAACAGGAATTTTGCAAATGATCTTAAGGCCCTTCCTGCAAATATTTTTTAGTAGATTATGTGTTTGTTGCCATGAATAATCCATTACCCTCTGCGTAGTGAGCATAATGCCCGGTAGTAAGTGCTTGTAAAAGAGACCTATTGGCTGCAATTTATAAGTTGTCTCACTGACCTGAGTAAGCACATGCATAAATATTTGCAGACTTACCCTTGCATGTTGTCATCTATTAATAATCAGATTGCATGCATCCTTAGTACTCGAGTTCAATATCAGTGAAATATAGCAAAAATATACAAAGTTGCCTTTATGTTCATGCTATCCTTAACATTTTATTGTCATAAATGTTTTAACCCATCCCCATGCAAACTTTTACAAAATGGAAATCACATTATATTATGAAATACAGCATCTCTAATAGATTTCTAATGATTTTTTTTGTTCTGTATATGTAAGGGCCATTTTATGTATCACAAAAAAAAAGCTGTTATGCTCTTCTAAGAAAATTATCTTCACCTATAGGGAGAAATATGGTTCATAGTATTTGAATACTTTCATAATAAACTCTCAAATAATGTTAAGAGTGTTTGCCCAGATACTTCAGCCACAAATAATAAGCTACCTCCATCAAATACACAAGTGGTGTCTGTAATGTCTACTTGGGGACGTCTACATTTACTGACTGCAAAAATTATGTCTCAGCTGTTATTTTATGGTTTCAGGAACCATGAAACCACTTAATAGCAACCTCCAGATTCAAAACCCAAGTTATTCTTAAAGCAGTCCTGCTTTTGCAAAGCAAAATTACTGGACAGAAGTAGCAATTGAGAGAGTACTACATAACCAAACCGAGAAAAACAGGAAGAAAAAATTTATTATAAAAATGTATTATAAAACACCTTTTTTTAAATACATGAAATATCATTTTCTAAGGTATGAGTTACCAAAAGATTAAAAACAAAAATAAGGAAAGAAATATTTTGTGATTGGTAGTTTATGCAATACTCAGTTCATAAGGATCTCTAGATACAAGACTATTTTTTTTCTCTCTCAGTAAGTTTGTAGGCCTCAGAATGACTAAAGAGGGATTTGTCTTTTCGTGTCTCTATTTCCAAGAATTTGTTTGAAAACAAACAGATATTACTTCCTCTGGTACTAATACAGGGTAAAGAGCAAGAAGATGAAAACAAAATCATACTTTTTAAGGAGTATAGTAATCACACATATGCAAAACCAGATTGGAGAGTGTGTGTGTCTTTATTTGCACACCAGTCTTCAGAGGCTATGTTTTCTTAAAACTTTGAAGATGAGATTCTTCACTTTAGACAATTGCCGTATGCTGAAATTAATTTTTCCATAGCATGGTTCTCTGAAGTTTTGCATCCATGTTCTATTGTGATTCAATTCAATTTTGAGCAAAATAACATGGACCTAAATCCCAAAATAATACTAATGAAAAACTTCTGAGTTTCAGTGCCTGTCATAGTTTAGGAGCAAACCAAGAATGGGGATACTAAATAGACTCAGATACGAAAACACTTTAATCACACACACACCTATGCACAACTTTAAGCATTACGCAACTTTCCTGCTCTGTGGGTCAGATAGCAGCAGTCTGGCTGAAAGGTAGAAGGCTGTGTGTGCCCGCTGCCAGGGTGCACTGCCTATCCCACAGCTGAATGGCACTATCTGTGGCAGAGTATGACAGCCTGGACTGCTTCAAGGTCCTTGAATGTCCCCTCAGCATCTCTTGCATGTCCCAAAATACTGCCCTGACCAGTACAGTGGACAAGTTTGTCGCTGTATATTTCTCTTGGAATCCCTTATTAGGAATGAGTTTAGTCCAGAAGAAACACAGAAGAAATCTAGAAAGAACTGGATTCCCTTTAAGTTTACTATTAAACTTTACACTAGGAAAAGAATACCTGCATTTTTCTCAGGGATGGGACAGTGTTACTCCACCAGTCTCTCACGCTCTCTGATACTCCTCAGCCTCTCCACTTCTTCTTTAAGCTGTGCCACCAGGCTGAGCAAATCTTCTGCCTGATCATACTGCACACAGGAGTCTTCTCGGCTGCCCTCTGGTACTACTGCTGGGCTCAAACGCTCCCTACAGCCAGAGACCTGGGCACCTCCATGCTTCTGTGGGAGCTTCATCTGGGTATCCATGCTTCTAGTTATGGCTTTCAACTGTGTAGAAACCATCATTGGGTTTGTTCTAGTTGAGCAGGTGAAGACCAGCAGGAGAGCTTGCCTCAGGAGCCAAAAGGGAGTCTGTGTTCTCCTATGTAAACTGCCACACAAACTTCTGTGCCATGTCCTTGTAACAGAAATGGAATGAAGCTGTCAGGGAAAGTTCTGGTTGGACACTAGGAAAAGGGTGAGAGGGTGGTCAGTCACTGGCACATGCTAGACAGGGAAGTGGATGTAGCACCAAATCTGCTAGAGTTCAAGGAGCATCTACATGACATTCAGTCATACAGTTTAGTTTTAGGAAATCCTGTCAAGAACAGGAAGCTGGACTTGATGATCTTTATGGGTCCTTCCAACTTGAGATATTCTATATTGCTAAGACCTGAACTATTTTCATGCCATTTGTCTTCCAGGGTTTAATCCTTGTCTTAATCCCTCATCGCCTTTCAACACTTCCTTTCTTAATCTCACTCAGATGTTATTTTTATGCAGATGGTGCCAGGATTTAAATTCCCTTCACTGTTCTGAATATAGAGACTTCACCTTAATATTATCGTCACTTTTTTTCCCCTATTTTTTCTTCAGTATAATTTAGATGGTTTTGGTAATACTAAAGCAAAAATAGTACTTCATGCTTCTACATGCCATGCCAAGAAGGAATTAGAGAAATAAGTAACAGGATCAAAAAAAGGAGATGGATTGATTATCTGTCTGGCAGGACTATTGTGTCAAAGACTTTAAGCACCAGAGATTTTTTTAAAAATAGACAAATGCATAACCAGAAAGATTTTAGATATTCCTTGTATATACCATTTTAACATAATGGCACTTGCATTTTTTTTCTACATTCTTTGTGATTTTTGAAGTCATTTAAGATTTAGAAGTGTTAAATGACAGTTAAATAATTCACTTAGAATTTTCTGGTTTTCCCTGTAGATACGCAGAAGTGAACTCTATTTTTCCTTTAGCAGTCAGGTAGGGGCCCCTGCAAATGTTTGTACCATTAAAGGTTAATGACTGAAAATAACTTAAAAGTTGAACTGAATGCTCCTTTTGTTATTAAAATATAAGTATGGAAAGTACATACGAGAAATAACTATTCTAATAATCTTATTTTTAATATCTATTTATGTTGATGCTTATCATTTAATGTACACCCAGAACATTGAAACTAATATGTTTATAAATATATTTTTAATTCTGTGAATACTCTTTAAACATATATTATGAATCATTATTCATTCTTTTTAATCTATGTTTGTGTAACACTATATAAATGTTGTTTATAGTCTACATGTACTCTAATGATCTTTATTTTGATTTCACCCACCTGCACTGTTTTATTAAATGTTTTTAAATGCAAAACTTCATCAATATGACAAGGATGGTAGATTTACTGTGAAACACACATGAATTCATTCAGAATACTTTTTTTTTATTTGTATTGGAATAGTATAATGTTGCACGTATCATGAGTGCTTTTGAGAAGAATGACACCACATCATTTCAGAATTCTTTAAGAAAGCTATATGTCTGAGATTTTTGGCTGCTAGCAGAAATCCAGGCTTTCATATAACATTTAACTAGCCTCAGTTTCCACCAAAAAAGGAATCAATACTTTATATAAAAAGTCTATTTTTCTGAGGTTCTTGCTTCAAAAGACATAATTTCCTCATGTTTTCAGCAAAGTCAATTAAGAATGCATATGCTGTATTTCTTCCTGTCTGTTTTAATGTCTTCTTAATAGAGGCTAAATTCTAATTTAAAACAATTAGCTTGCAGGTAAATACAAATTCTGCAAGCCATGGGGCACTTGGAGTAATCCCAGCTTTACTCCATAAAACTTTAAAGTACATCACTGTGGAACAACAGTCTTTATATGAAGTGTAGGAATAGTTGTGCTTTTGGAAAAATTTGTAACAGGAAAGCTAGAGACTCATTTTCGCTTAGGAAGCCTTCAAAGTGCCTTCTGAATAGGGTTAGTTTTTTTTTTTTCCCCTTATTCAGTCCAGAGGGATTTACAGAGAGAGCTGTGTTATCTCTCTCTGCTATGCCGGAGAAAGATAACCCTTACAGACATGTACAGAGGCCTTGGGAAGGTGGGGGAGAAGGAGAGAGGATACTAAAGACCCCGGAGAGGGTGAGAACTTGCCTTTTTTCCCTGGGCCCAGTACTTCAATAGCACTGTCAGGTATTTGTAATTTCTCATGTTCTGGCCTTCTAAATAAACTTTTGAATTCTTTCCCCTGCCTTAGCATTTCTGGGGATACCTGTGCATCTTACTTTGCAGAAGCATTCCTTAACCAACGAAGATTACTAAAATCACTAAGACTGATGGTATATCCTATACGTTATATGTCACATGTGCTTAACGCAGCCTTTGGTATTAACAACTTGCTTGATCATGAAGGGTGTGTAGGACTCTCCTTTGCCCTTCCTGCTCAAGCTCCCATGGCATTGCTTTGAGGTGGTAAATATCTGTAGGGTAAACATACTTCCTGCTTGTGTACAAGAGCCCTCTCCTATATAGCTTGAATAACATGTACCGTGTTCCACAAAGAAAATTCCTTAGTTACTACAAACCACCTCTGGATGCTCCTGAGAGGAAATACTCTACCTTGTACTCTGTATAAGGACAGATACAGAACATTAGACACGAAAACCCTTTGTCTTCCATATTCATATCTTCAGAAAAATTAAAAAAAAAAAGTCACATGGGGTAGAAATGAAGAAGTGGACTATACCAGCAGCAAAATATTTGCAGTGTCATTGACACATTAACAACCAATCCCCAGAAAAGTTAATAGTCTAAACTGAAAGAAATCACTGCAGACTCAATACTTAGTTTAATACAAAAAGGAGAAGGGAATGCTTATTATCAGTATTTTAAAGACAGAGGCTAGAAACAGGAATTTAATGCCTTTTTTGCCTTTTTTCCTCATTTTTCTTTCTTCCATCTCTTCTACTTTCTTCTGTCTCTCATAACTCTCAGTACAGACATTTGCCATAATTCCTACAAGAATCAACAAACATAAAAGACAGGAATTCTTTTGAAGGTATTTTGTATAGTCAGTTTTTACATATGACTTGGCTGAATGCAAGCTCTTTTTTCAGTGTAACTTATCCTATCTATCATTCTTCTGTTCTGGCTGATCTATAGTTGCATACTCTTCTTGCACCTCAAGAAAAGCAAATAGTATAACTTTTTGAAGATAAAATCTCTTTTACTTTCTGTTTTGAACTGTCTAATCCTGCTTATATTAAAAGTTTTTTTCTGTGAAAATGTTACTATACATATAGCATAGAATATGACAATAACAGTGCTACCAATGTGTATAATATTATAACATGCAAAGAATCTCATGTAATTCCCTTCTGAAACATCTACCTTTCTTCCCCCTCTCTTTTTAACCACTTCTTCCTGTATTTTCTTATCCTCATCCTCTGCTTTCTGCCTTCTCCATTTCTGTTTCAAGTTGTCTTTATTAACATCCATGTCTTCTTTCCTTTTCAATTCACGTTATTCCTACCTTACAAGAAAAAAAACCCATGAAAATAGAGCTCTTTTATCTTTCACTTCATGTGTGTGTGGTCCACCTGGGATATGGTCTGTCTGCTGCTTTTTATTATTCATTTATGCCATTGGGATATCCTAGCAAAAAGCTACCTGAACAAAGCTGGTGCCCTAAGGCAACTTTGGGGAAGTTTGCTTGCTTATTTGTTTGTTCATTTAGTTGTATTTTTAACTGGCATAGATTAATATCCTAAAGTGCACATTTCTTTGACTATAACTGTGGGGTTTAATATAGTTATCTGACTTCATAGGGGAGTTCAAGTCCAATGGCCTCACAGTTTTCCTAAAGAAATCCCTTCTTTCTGTTTTCTCAAAGACACAGTTTCCGAAAACGGTGTGTTAGTCTGATGCCCTAAGCTTGTTTGTATCAAGGGCACCTTGTCAGCTGAAACTTAAGGAACTAAAGCGATGCTTTCAGATATTATTTGAATTGCATGGCCTTGGGGCTTCCTAAGGCAAAGATGGCTGCAAAAAAAAGATAAATTTATGAACCAAAGCCATTTTATTTTGTTGGACAAACTAATGTGTTCATAGAACAGACTTCTACATGGACCTTGAAAGAGAAGTAAGAGAAATTCTTTAAAACCAGATGCCCTTGGAAATGCATTTTTCCTGGTATAAAATGATGCCCCAAAGACATTAGAAATATCTTACACCACTCAATTCCATAAAAGTAGCAAAAAGAGTTTTCCTGCCCTTGGATGAGATATAGTTATAACTTCTGTATTCTAACTGCAAATTTTATATGATTAAAAGATATTTATTAATTATGTTGGTTTTACCTTTAGAAAAAAAAATTAAATTTAAAAAAAAAATGCAAGACATTTTGCATTCTTTCCCATAGTGCTCCAGCATTTAGAAGTCATCTTCTAAAAATCAAGATTTCATGATTGCTACTTTTGGACATTAACCTGTCAAAAAAAGTTAATGTTGAAGAGAATAATCTTACAGAAATTTAGGTAAGGAGAAAGACTACTGACAAGCAGTAGTTTGTTGTCAATACTGGGCCCAGTACTGTTTAACTTGTTCATCAGTGACCTGGATGAAGGGTCAGATGCCTCCTCATCAAGTTTGTTGATGACAGCTGGGAGGAGTGGCCAATACCTCAGAGTGCTGTGTACCCCTTCAGAGGGACCTCGGCAGGCTGGAGAGATGGGTAGAGAAGAAGCTACTGAAGTTCAACAAAGGCAAATGCAGGGTTCTGAACCTGGGGAGGAATAACCCCATGCACTACTACAGACCTGTTGGAAAGCAGTTCTGCAGAGAAGGACCTGGGGGTCCTGGTGGATGACAAGCTGTCCATGATCCAGCAGTGTGCCTTTGTGGCCAAGAAGGCCAGTGATATCCTGGGATATACTAGGAAGAGCATTGGACTGCACCATTGCCCAGAGATTTTGTGGAGTCTCCCTCACTGAAAATATTCAAGAACTGTCTGGACACAATTCCTGTGCCATGTACTCTAGGATGACCCTGCCTGAGCAATGAAGTTGGACCAGAAGACCTGCTAAGGTCCCTTCCAATCTTACCCATTCTGTGACTCTGTGACTCTGTGAAACACTTATTTCTTCAAAACACTACTATATTGGGTCCAACGAAGTTCTTGTTCTTTGTCAGTCCCAGTTTGGGATTTTACATTATTTTACCAAGAAACCCAAGTACAATTCTCTTATATCTTCCAGGATGCTTTTTTCTTCTCCTCCTGAAAAAAAGTATGAGGTGCAAGTCTTAATTAAAAAAATACATTTTGTAAATAAATTATTAGTAATTTATATATATCCTAAAACTTTACAACCAATGAGTAGTTTTTACCAAATATAGTTTAATTTATTTAAATATTAATTCTTTTATATTATTTAGAGTATTTTTGTAGACAATCACACAAACGGGCTTTTTCTTCTTTATTGTAGAAGCACAAATTTTGAGTAATAAAGGATTCAAAAGAATACAGAACGGCTTAACAGAAGTGTTTCTTTTTTCAATATGTTTTAGAAAGTGATCAAAAAGCTTTTATGCCTCATTATAACCTCAGTTTGTTTTTATACTGCTGTAACCTGACTGATTTTTGTGGGCAATTTCACATGATAAGTATTAATAGGAGTGAAGACCAATGTACTTGTTTATAAGTAAGGAGAAAAATATTATTTCTCTCATCTTATCATACGTTCTTTTTTATTTGCTTAATGTCCATAACATAAAGAGTTTAGTGCATTCCTAAAATTATTTTAATGAGATTATTGCATAATATCAAACAGAAATTTATCTTAAATGTTTACAACATTAACTGACAACTTTTCGAGTTTGTGCAAACACTATTGATAGCTTTCTAATCCTCTGTAGTCTTTTATGTAGCCTGAGGATTCCTTTCTCTTGAAAAATGAATCAAGAAAGTATCCATAAAGCCAATGGATAAAGCCGAAGAAAAATATGTAATATGCTACAGTAGCTTTTTCTGTATATACTGGATATATAATTCTAAAATTATGGGGATTTTACTGCTGAAAAGCATGCATATATAAACTTAATTTTAAATAATGAGAGCCTGGATGAAGGAAGAGTGTGTTCTACATTTCTGAACATGCTTTGAGCATTCAGCAGAAAAATAAATGGGCTTGTATGCATATTACATTGGTAAATATTGTTATAGTCCATTTAATATATTTGTGTACATGTGCTATAAATAGTTATTAATAGGCAATTTAGTAAAACATCCGTACTCTGTGTTGACTATCGTATTTTTTCAACATCTGAATACCAGACATAAGAATCGGAAACTTAAATCGTATGAAAAGTATATTCAGCACAGAAATCTATTACTGGTCCTAGAATATAAATTCTAACTTATCTGAGTGTTAGATTACAGTGAAAGAGACTGTCCGGCCCATCAAAACCCCTACATAAAAATATTTGTTTCATTATCTGCCACTTAAAGTACAGAGACTGGTGATATTCAAGAAAACTTTTGTAATATCTCTATCATATGATATCAATCTATTATTATTACTTCCATTGTTTAATAAAATAAAAAAATCACCTAAAATATTAAAAGCACATTAAATGTATAAAAATATACATTTTACCCTCATTTATATGAATCTTTTATGTAAGATAAAGACCCAGCATTCCTACATACTATGTTCAAAGATATCTATAGCCCTACATTTTATTCCCATGTATTTGAATGAAATGGGCTAGAACTCGATGAAAACTCTTAAAATCTTTCAGAGCAGTATTTCAGTAACAACAACAATTTTCCAAATATTTCTTCATCTTTTGTTATAGTTATTGCTTTGAAAAACATTTACTGTGATTTCCTCTTCTGAATTCAGTCTGAGAGACCTGTTATCTCAGACCTCCTAAAGATACAGGAAACTAAAATTTAGATATCCGTGTTGAGAACTGAGGTCTCAAGGAGATAGTCTAAAGGGTGGAGAGAGTTTCATAACCCCACAGAAAATGTTAAACTGACAAGTTAAATGATCAAAATATTTTTGACAACATATAATATGTCAAAATACAATGTTTTTCAAAGTCGAGATGTTCTGTAGTGATTTATTGATTTTTTATGAAGATTTCTATAATGAAATTTCTGACATTTGCTTCTGACCAGAAGGACTAACTTGAAACTTGAGGATCAAGTAGTCTGATCCTGTTTTGTTCAAATTCACAAACTGTTTTGCTTCCATTCTAAAATAAAATTAATTATTTTGAAAGATGTTAAACATACATAAAAGCTGTAGCATGCTATGCTAATAAGAGTGTCTCAAAGAGACAGAACACATCACTTGAGGGTTAGGGATATGGACCAATATAATAAAATTCAACCAAAACCCAGTAAGTAGTCTTAGAGCATCCGGATATTTTTTGTGTTTGAAGAAAGTTATTCCACTTGATAAGTCAGATGCTTTTATTCTGCACTATGTTGAAAGACAATCCTGTACTGCATAATCCTGCTTGTCTCAGCTTCTTTCTGTCTTTCCTCTCTATTACCTTTCTTCTTTCTTCTTGAACTTATCACTGTCAAAGTGATAACTCAGGGTCTCAACTAATTCTATCTCTGTTTCTTTCTCCTTTCATTTTTTATAGCTCTTCCCATTTATCTTTTCTCTTTAATTGGTCCTCTCCATTTGTTTTTTATTTTCTTGTAATAATCTACAAATCTTCACTTTACTAGCCTTTAAATCTTTGATATTTTCATCTAGAATCTAAAAAAGTTCAAGTGGTTGGACATACAAAATATATGCAAATTTTTAGTGCTGGAATTTTTGCTGCTTGTAGTTGTAGAACTAATGAGAGGTCTTTTTTCTAAAGGAGACTTTACTTGTCTCTCCAAAAGTTTATCACTCAAGAATAAAGGTCTATGTTTGATCAAAGAAAATAATGAAAAAAATATTCAAATAATTTAAGGAATTCTAGATCCTTTTAATTTTTACAGATGTGATATCTAGTACTGTCATTTTCATGTATTTTCCAAAATATTTGAGTAAGTCATACATTGGAGAAGAAAGTTGTAAGGAAGATTAGTCTTATTTTCGGATATGTGTTGGAAACAGTCACCAGTGGTGCTGGAAATCTGTGTTGTAGCTGGAAAAGGGTTAAACCATCTTTAGAAGATGAGCAGAACAATATTTCTTTTTCAGTAGAAGTAAAGATGATAACTAGCGTATGTAACTAACACATGATACAAGTTAATAAGAAAGAAAATTCTGTGCTCTCTGGCACTATCTGCATTAATGATATCCAAAGAGCCATGATAATTTACCCCCAAGCATGCCAGATGAACTTCAAGCAGTAGTGATAGCTGAAGAAAAGCAAGTAGGTTTACTTTGCAAAAAAACTCCAAACTAATCAATCAACCAACCAACCAGCCAACCGACCAACGAAACAACCTTGTTTTAAATAACTTCTAACAAGTAATTAGATAATTAATTTTATGATATTGATGAGGGACATCAAACAAATTTAGAGAATCTGAAAAAACGCCTAAATCCTCATGAAAGGATCAGAGCATGAAGGACTCACATGTTAAAAACAGAATAAAGTTCAACCAAATCCTCTGCTTATATCTTCTGCAGTATGTGAAGAAGTTCAAAGCTATTGGAGAAGTCATAATACTGAAGGTAATTCCTTTGGGATATTTAAATTTTTCACCGGATATTCACTGATACCATATTCTGGCAACAGACTGAAAGAAAAAGGCTGTGAAATAATATGACACTTTATGGCAATAGTAATAATTTTCTTTCTAAATTTCATGCAATATCTAATATATGAAAATGCTCAAATCCAGTCATATTGACCAGAATATTCATGGTAAAGTCCATCCTCATTCACATACTCAGGATGTGGTATTCCAATTAAACAAATGTTATTTAGCAAATACTGGCAGATCAGAATGTAGTCAGCTGTGCAAATCACAAGTACATATAGTACCTGGCTTTAAAAATGTTGACAGACAAATGTCTTAACAAACCTCTGTTAAAATGTGTTTAAAATCAGTCGGTGTGCTTCCAACACACTAAATTTGTCTATAATCAATGTTCAAGAAAGTCCTTTGAAAAGTTCAAATTCTCTGAAAAGCAGTAATCAACCATTTAGAAAAAAGGTACAGAATAATTTGTATTGAAAAAAACCTAAAAAACTTTGTTCTAAATGCTTCATAGAAAATTAGAAATGCCTTAAAGAGGTGCTAAATTAGAACAATTCCTCAACTAAAACTTAGACACAGCAAGGCATTAAAAATTCAAAAAAATAAATGTTAGTATTGGTTTATTCAATTGTGCTGAAATATTTACAGAAATGTGTATTAGTACAGTTATTACTAATAGAGATGTTTATTCCTATAATTGAACTTAAAAAAAATTACAGTGCTGTATGAGTTATAAAACTGGTAGTTTTATTAAGCACTTGCTTAGTACATTTACTTCAAAAAATCTATAAACATAAAACTGGCAGCTTAGGAAGAAATAATGAATATATGGAGTATCTTCATCTCTATGCAGATGAAGTGTATGTTCATGTCCTTGACTTAACATTCACAGAAAATCAACGAACTTAAAGAGTAATATGAAAAAATGTCTGTGTCAGCACTTTTAGAGTAATCACATATTTCAATATAGCAGTACACAGTTTAATGAGAAGGCCTTCAAAATAAATCAAAGCACTGGTGGGTTTTTTTGAAAGGTTTGCTGATCACAAAAATGTTCCAGAGAATAAAAGTAATTCCTGACAAACAATAAGGAGGTCTTCAAAGAAGAAAGAAATTTGAACATAGGAGGCTTTATTTAGTGTTTCTACTTAATAATACATTTACAATTAACAATATTTACACAGTTAATAAATTCTAGACTGAAGCACAAGTTTAGAATCTGAAATCTGTTGGCATTAAACAAAGCAGGTTTTGATTTACTACTCAGTTGAAACAGATTGTTGTAAACAATCTAAAAAGTGTCCAAGGTTATTTTTTTTTCTTCATTTATGTGCAATTTTGTTTTTATATTTATGAAGGAACCCAATTCTCAGTAAATAAAAATGAATGGAAAACAAATATTGCAAGATTCATCTGGGAATAAGTGTGTTATCTTCATCTTCCAACTTCCTTCTCAGCTTTATTTGCCTTTTGGGGGCTGCTGCTTTCTTATTTCCTTTAATACATGCATTGACTGGTGCAATTTCTCTCCCTCTCAGATGTGGCAGGAAATTTCATGTGTTTTGATAATAAGTGAGTAGACACCTAAGCTCAAATCCCCACAAGCTTACTTCTGACATTCTTTAATATTATGGTTTATCAAGTATTTCCACAGTTCCCTACTGACTCATTTAAAAGATATTTTAAATGGCTCTACAATAAATCTGTTTAGTAGCTGTCTGATTTGACACACATTTGGACGTAGTCAATTGTCACATGTTTAACATATCACATGTTTAACGTATCACATGTTAAGAAAAGAAGCTTATGAACTGTTTAAACTTTACTTTGTATGAAAAACATAGTGTTATTACAGTACTAGGATTGCAAGCAGTGGTCGGATGATTGAAGAATCCAATTTATAGCTAATTATCTTTTAAATACCACTATACTATCTTAAAAGCCAATCACTTATATTCTTGTCAGTATCTCTCAGACTAAAGGACTTATTAATGCATAGTCTAATTTACCTAAAAATAGTTAGAATTGTATTTAATACTGAGAATACATAAATGGATTCACAAATATATTATGAAAATAATTGAAGGGCATATTAGACAACTAGTACATTGAAAATATTGAATGCAGATAAAATATTTACAGAAAATAACAGAATGAGCAACATATATAGCAATATGTTGCTTACCAACTTCATGCTTCACTGATCTGAATTTTAGCTAAGAATTTTTAGTTTCATTTTAGAGTTGGTTTAAAAATTATCTTTTAATGAGACTTTAAAACTAATTTGCATAATCCTCAAAGAAAATATTGTTCAACATTCAAAAGAGCTATCAGTATTCTTTTTCAAAGCTCATATTAATGCCAGCTTCAAAAAGGGATATGTTTATGACACCAAGACAAGAAAATACAAATTCAATTGTTAATCACTGTGTAATTGCAAAAAAAGACTTTTCCTAAAGTCATAGCAGAGATACCTTGTAAGTGTCTATTCCACATTCGTCTCCTTACTTTATTCTTTCCTGTTCAACCATTGCACATGAAATTCACAATAACAGTCTAAAACAAATAAACTTTATACAACCGAAGAAAACTTCATTAAAGCAAAAGCTCTACCTTCTTAAAAGTTATTGCTAGCCATGTATACTCTACAATATGTTCTGGTGGTACTCAGTAACTCTTTCCACAACCTTTGTTCAGAAAGATCCCAGAGACTGAGCAGAACCTTGCAGTGCAGTCACTGCGTTTATGCATGCAAATACATAATCTAAACATGACTTTAATTGAAAAAAAAAAAAAAAAAAAAAAAACAACCAAAACCAGTCAAATATTATTTCTATGCAAAAACTCATTGGGAAGATTTTTTTACTCACATGGAAACAAGGTACTTTCACTATACACTGTTTTATAGGGTTGTCCTCCTGTCTCATGGTCCATTATGGGGGACATGGCCCTGAACTGTAATGCTGATCCTTCACGACCTCAGGATAGGTCTGTGAAGAGCCACAATGATAAACCTCAATACCTTCATCTTCACCAGGTCTCTAGAACATTCCTAACACCTGCTGGAGTGCTTTGTTACTCTGTCCAGAGTTGCTCACCAGTCTTCTTCAGAAAAGGTCTGCAGAGGGATGAATCTGCCAAAGGATACAGATAGCAAGTCACAAATACAGCCATGGGTTAGGGTGTCGGCAGACTGTAGCTGCCTAAAAGTGAATTATATTTTATATCTTCAGATTATTGGAAATGTTAATATATCTTCCTTTCTTCTTTTCTGCTGACAAATTTGAAGGAGAACACCAAGCCAGACATACAAGTCCTAAGAGGAACTTTCAGCCCTGGGCCCAAATCAATGAATAAGCAACAACTGTCACTTATCAAAGTCATTCACTCCTAATGTCTCTGGCAGGCATATTTCCTCTGATTTTGTTCTCTGCTTTTCCAAAGGAGCAAGTGGAGACAAAACCAGACCTGAAGGTAGGGTAAACACACAGAAATTGTCTTCCTGACTCACCTTTTGGCAGAAAAGCTAAAAAGGCAAAAGAAAACATCTGTTGAGGATAGGAGATTGAAGACCAGTGAGTAAATAGGAGGTCTGACTTTTTTATGAATGAATTGAATGTAAAAGAGGATTTGTTTAGATTTCAGTAGATTTCAGTTTAGACTTCTTTGATTTGTTTAGATTTCAGTAGATGATCAGGCCACAACACTGTATCCAACAGGTCAAAAAGAAACTTATTTATTTATTTTTAAGTATTGTATTTCAATACAAGAAAACTTATTTAAAATGTAGTCTTTTCAAAACCTGAATGTTTCCCCATAACTAGATAAAAAATATTGAATTGTTTGACTACAGAAGCTTTATACTCCTTCTTTGTCAGTCTCATTCTGGCATGTAATGCACTTGTCAGCATATGTTTCCTTTCTGCTTAATGTTAGACATATGTGCAAATGCTGATAAAAAACCAGATGTGTTTGGCCTTTTGAAGATTTTGTACAACTCAAACATTTCTGAAAGCCTTCAACTTTTCATTTTCCCTGTCTGACAGTTTGCTGAAGATTCCTGTGAGGTGAAGTCCAGAATGGAGAGATTTTAGAGGTGATATAAGTGGCATTCCAAGATTCAAGGGATATCCTCTGTGCCAAGAAGGAAGGAGAACAATTTTAAAGGCTATTATGAGTGTGAAACATTATTTTGAGAGGCAGTCAAAGAGCACTGTAAAATAACTTAGACTCCAGGATTTATTACATTGGATGACTTGACTTGATGTTTGTCCACAGGCTGAAGCTGGATGAAACAGGTCATGGCAGGAAGTCAGAGACCACTGTTTGAAAGAACTAGAAAAAGGGACATTATTTGTTCTGTACATGAAGAAGGTCAGAGCAAATTACAGATTTATTGGAGTGAACAGTGGTCCTGTCCATGCCCTCTAGGTATAGCTACTTAGTACATGATGGAGTTTGGCAAGTTGGCACATGCGGTTGTGAATTAGAGGTAGCCCATTCACTTTAAGTTGAGCCTGCCGAAATGTTTCTGTGACAAGTCCAATCTAAAATTCCTTGTCCCAGTAGAACACCTTTCTGGTGTCCTCACTGAAGTTAGAAAACACACCAACATACTCAAATGAACTTATTTCCAGTACAAAATTATGTATGAGATTTAGCCTCAGAACTCGTGATCATCCTGAAATAATCTGATGACTAATTTTTGATGTGCATTGTTATTCAGACTGGTATGCATGAGACCAGGGAAGAAAAAGTGTAAGTTACAATGTATAATACATATTTGCATCCTGGTTATCTTCTTACAGTAGAAAGACTTGTTAGACTCCATCAACTAGAGCATTATGTGCTCCTAGTGCTTACTGCACGTTAGGCATTAGGGCCAATATTAGGGTGGGAGTTCTGTCTCCAGTTACAGAAGGAGCACCTTTCTTAGGTGCCACCTGTCCCAATAACCACAGTAGATATCATTTCTGTGTGGATCCTTGGAAAAAAATGGCTTCTCCTCACAGATAACATGCTGTAGGTTTATCTAGTAGGTTTAATGAGTAAGGTCAGGCATATATACTAATTAGTGTAGGATTTGGGTATATTTGGCAAGTCCAAGTTATTTCCTGCTGAGGTATGACAGGGGTGTGATCAGGAGAAGTCACATGTACATTGTGTCCTACTGAGACAAATTTGGCTTGAGAATGCAAACCTAAACTCAAGCACATTTATCAAAGTCAGCACAGATGGGGATCTTTGTGTGTCTCAAGATCCAGTAATCTCTTTCAAACACAGCTCAAAGAATAGTGTGGATGTGATTAAACAGAACAGTTAGGTTCAATTACATTTTCATTGAAGAAGTTGTATGAGTTTGAAATGCCTAGTAAAACCTGAAATTTATGTATTTTGTTACAAATTAGGCAACTTATGATTTGTCATCATCATCATGGCGAGGCTTCGCGAACGAAGATTTGGGAAGGCTCTATCCACATTTGCTACAGGCACGCTGGTGGCTTATGAGGCCAATACGTGACAGACATATCCGATTGCAAAAGGCACAGCAGAAAGACTCCTTGGATGGTGTGTTCTGCAATACACGGTTCTTTCTGCGCTGCCTTTTTTCCTCGAGAGTGATCCTACATGTGTTCTCGAAGGAGACAGCTGCGTTATAGATGGTGTGTCTCCAGGCCTCCCGATTTGAGGCCAGAGTAGACCAGTTGTGTTGATCAATATGGCCAAGGCTGAGATGTTGTTTCAGGGAGTCCTTGTATCTTTTCTTCGGGGCTCCTCTCATGCGGCAGCCAGTGGCAAGTTCACCATAGAGCAGGATCTTAGGGCGGCGGTGGTCCTTCATCCTTGAGACGTGCCCTGCCCATCGCAGCTGTGTTCTCAGTAACATGGCCTCAATACTTGTGACAGCTGCTTGCTCAAGAACAGATGTGTTGGTCACATAATCTGACCAGTGGATGTTTAAGATTGATCGGAGGTAGCGTTGATGGAAGCGTTCTAGGAGACGCAGGTGGTGGCGGTAGATGACCCATGTTTCGGAACCATATAGGAGAGTAGACAACACTATGGCTTTGTAAACACTGATCTTGGTGCTTTTCTTCAAGTGTTTATGATTTGTACCTTTACTTATGATTTGTACCTTTAAGATAACTGTATATTAGGTAGTTTTTCTCACACAAACTCTACTTCTTTTAATCTGAAACCATCATGTATTTAGTTATTACAGCTAAGTACCTGAATTTCCATCCTTTCATGACAAAAATTGTGGATTTTTAATTTAAACTTTTTACTTGATGAATCAATTTTAGTAATACATGACTAATATACTCAGATAATATCAATTGCAATATTATATGCTATTTGCAATGGATAATTTTACAGGTTTAGGTAAGGACTTGGATGCTATGATAATGATATATCAAATAGTATGTCTTGAACTGTTAGGATAAAGCCTCTTAGCATTTTCCTGTGAATTACTGGGACTACATTTTGGGCTGTTCTAGTCTTTGAAGCTCACTGACTTTTAAGTTGTGTATTTTGAAATATAATTTGGTTTTAAATTAACCTGTTTACTGTTTTTTGCAGATGTTGTCCAATGGGCATACTAAGTTAAGCAATCAATATATACAATATATGTTTCACATCTGTAGGCTCCAGAGATATCTTTGCCAAATAATTATGCACCAATTACATGGTTTTCTTCTCAGAAATCTTTCAGAAAAAGCCCTGAAGACACCAGTGGTGAATAAATGCCTTAGGTTTAATATTTAGGAAAGCAAGCATCTCAAATAACAAGCGCATCATGCTCTAGAGAAGAATAAGCTAAAACTAACATAATAAGCAAAAAGTACTTCAAGATTTGATTTGGCACCAAAAACATCTAAACATAATTTGCAATGAGAAAAGGAAAGCAATGCCACTAGTTCAAATTAAATGCTGGGGTTTGTTTCCTGTAAACTGTTCACAAAAATACGGTTAAGATTTCACATAAAGCAGGTATATACTTCCTCAAAAAGTTTGGTGGGTTTGTTGTTGTTTTTGTTTGTTTGTTTTTTGGTTTGGTTTGGGTTTTGTGGGTTTTTTTGTTTGGTTGGTTGATTTTTGTGGGTTTTGTTTTGTTTTGTTTTTTGACAGCTATCAGTTAACATTATCCATTTAGCTGTCTTGTATATTCTTCAAAATGAGTCTTGCTGAATAATATAGTTCATAAATAGATGTCAATGTGAGTGATGAAATTAAAAACCCAGATTTGAAGGTTAGGGAAATAAAAGGTGAAAATAAAAATGATTTTTAATGCTTATATTTGTTTCCAATAACCTGTAGTCACAAAATGGAAGGATGTAACAGATGCTGATAAACTAAGAAGACACATCAACAATAACACATATGTTGATGGCTGTCCATGGAAATGTAAGCTCAGTTGAGATGACAGAATTCACCAGGAGTAGCCCCCTAGTTCTGTTTTGTGATAGGATGAAATATATATAGTTCATAAAAGCAATATTTTCCTATCATTACTAAAATGTCAAAACCACTGTGGTACTCTTTTTCCAAATGTCTCTTACATTAATTTTTCTACAGATAAGAGAACAGTATGGCAACTAAGCTGACAATTTTGTGCAACTTTTTATATGTACTACATAAAATTATACTTGAGCTTGGTCTTGCCTTAGCAGAGAAAAAATTATTCAACATTTAACAGATATCCATGCACAGATAATGAAATATAATTTTACTGCACCTAGTAAATTACTTCTAAGGATGCTAAGGTTCTTCTTCTTACCAACTCCCACCCTTATTGATCCATTCAATGTATTAGAAAGAATAGCATTCTTAAATTCTGGGTATTAATTAACTAATTAATATGGAAGATATTTCTTCTCCCAGTTTCTTGAAGTTGCATATAAAAGTGTATACATCTTTCCATAAGAATCAAGAATCACAGAATATGCTGAGTTGGAAGGGACCCACAAGGATCATTGATTCCAGCTCCTGGCCCTGCACAGGACCATCCCCAAGACTCACACCATGTGCCTGAGAATATCATCCAAATGCTTCTTAAACTCTGTCAGGCTTGGTGCTGTGACCACTTCCCTGGGGAGCCTGTTCCAGTGCCCAACCACCCTCTGGGTGAAGAATCTCTTTCAAATATCCAGCCTAAACCTCCTCTGACACAACTTCAGGCCACTCCCTCTGGTTCTGTCACTGGTCACCACAGAGGAGAGATCAGTGCCTGCCTCTCCTCTTCCTCCCACGAGGAAGCTGATATATACTTGTCTTTGGAGGGTGCACAGTTGCAAAGGAATCATACGTTCTCATTTTCCAAACTATTTAATAACTTAGAAAATATGTCTAACATATAGCTTCTCAATTCCATGTGTAGCAATGAGTTCCAGGTATTTTTGATGTGTTGTTTGAAAGCATTTTATACTGTTAGTTCCTCTTTATTTAACTGGGTTTTTTAAAGCTATGATGAGAGGTTAAGTAGCACCAAAACCCCCCTATTTTTCTTAGTCCTTATTGTATGCTTAGTTTTATTTCTTATATTGCAGTCTAACTGAAACAGTTGCAATCATTTTATTTTTGTCTCACAACAGACTTTTTATACGTTTACTATTTTTTCTTATGATCCCCTGCATGTTCATTTTCCTGACAGGGATCAGTACCACATTAATAACATGGAATGAAAAGGACAGGTACAGCTATAGAAAAGGAATCTTCATTGATCATATCAAGAGGCCAGAGTTACATGTTGAGAAGTTTGGATTTACCTGGAAAAAACCTGACTGCCCATTTTTCCCCCTGAGGCTGTGGTAATACAACCAGCTCTTCATAAGCCTTGGGTTTTCTATCTCCACTTCGAGCCAGCACTTTAGAGCCAGCACTGATCAGGCCTCTACCAGCTTTTATATTTTAACTCTTTTTACTAAGAGGAGTTTCAGTATGGTTAATGCTGGCGGTTGCAAGTATTTTGTTTATACAACTGTCTCCATTACTATTATCACAAGAGAAATTTGCATATAAAGGATGAAAATTCTTAAATTCTAAAACCTGTTTCCAGGTTTTATAAAGTAGAAATTCTCTTATGCATGTAAACCCTGCTGTGGTGAAGTGGGCTGGGGCAGGGCAGGCGTTCAATCTATACTTTCATGCAGTACCACCACCTAAATAGCTGTTTGTAGACTTCAGCAGTTTGGTTTCAGATATGCTGAACTATGCTAGGTTCAGAGAACCTTTTGTTTGAACTGCTTCAGGGGTGTATCTCCACAGAAACACTGATAGCAGTTACCATACTTAAAACAACTTAGAAATTCAACAAGGCTGATGTGAGGGTGCAAATCCAACACAGGTGTGTCCCTGGTTGCTAAACACTGATCTGCTCAGTTAGCACAATATAATAATTCATTTGAATCTGTGCCAAATTTCATTCAGACAGAAACATCTCATATCAGGCAAATTCATGCACAGCAATCTCAGAGTCACCTGGCTACATGTTTTCTGTTCCTTAAACTTGTAACTCTCCTGAGTTGAGTCGTAATCCTCTGCTCCATTTCTCTGTTGGTATACCTGTCTAGTAAAAGCTGTTTTCCAGGGTGTTATTTCTTTTTTTTCTGAGCCTTCTGCTTCTCTCTATCTGTAGCTACCCATAGTCTGAAAAAATGAACCAACAACTATTTTTGTAATTAGTGCTTCTGAGTCTTCTGCATATAATAAAAGACTAAGAAAGATCTACCTACCAGTGAATCATTTTGGTTTCCAGACCTTTAGTTACAGTGCAATTTTTTATTTTATATGTGTGTGTCTTGTGAAGTAATTGTTGACTTTCAGAAAAATATACTGTCATTTTTCATGGGTCAATCAGACTTCTGTGCAAGTAGTACCAGTATTGAATCTGATTCCTAAACTGGTGAATGTGAGAGTCGTTATTAGGCTTTGGGACTCCAGTCAGAAAATCTTTTTCCGGTGTATCTTTTACTAATGTTAGGAGCCATTTTGAATCAAGATCATGTATTTTACCTAAATCGTCAAAAAAAAACCCAAACCCAAACATGCAAAATATTCCACAATCAAAAAACCCAAACAGACAAACAAACCCAAACAGAACCACCTTGCCCATTAACAAGGAAAAAGTAGTTTTGGACCAATGCAGAGAGTTTGCTTGCACTATAATCACTTCTGCAAATGAGTGTCAACATATTAGAGCAGATGTTTAAAATCCATATTTAATGAATGACCAAAATTAAATATCTCAGAATAACATTCACATTATCCTGTATGCATGGAATAAGGTGCCTCAAATAAATAATAGGCAATGTCTAACAGAGAAGCATATGTAACATCTTTTCTGTCTCCTGAACATTTGCTGCTAAGTAGCAGCCTGAGCTGTATACCTCTTTCTTTCTTTCTTTCCTTGTGTGCTAAAATGCTTCTTTCTGAATTTTCTTTGAAAAGATATCTGCAGGAAAGGAAAGGACTGTGCCCATTTTTGTGTATCATCCAGATTGTTAATGCATTCCAAATTTTCTTTCCTTCTTATCTCAAAGATAAATCATTGTTTCTTTTATGTTCTTCATTTCCAGATGGACAAATACAAACGGGAATTTTCAAATCCATTCTTTTCCATACACGTATCTCTATACATGTATAGACATATATATGTATCTATGACTATATATGTAGGTATTTATGTGTGTGAGTGTATGCAGACTGCTTCATGATGTGAATACTATTCTTGGGTATAATAGAGATATGATTTTATTAGTTATTCATCTTACAAATTCTATTACCAGTTTCATGGACAAGCATTTTTGCAACTAGTTTCACATACAAAGGTCAAAGCTGTTTCTCATCCAGCTAACCCTGTTGTGGTTGTGGGGTGTAATTTGCTAAATTAAAAAAGAGGAAGTGAAAAGCTCTTGTCTCAATGTTTGATTTACCTGTGTGGTTAGAGCCCTGAATGAGAACCGAGTTTGAGTTTAAGGTATTTATGATAAATTATTAAATTACAGGTTATGGTAAGTCCAGTCTCAGATTTTCAACTTCAATCTTGCTAGCTATAAGCAAGATTCAAACAAAGTTTGCCCAAAATCTCACTACATGCTCACATTACTTTCCCATGTCTGGACCCCTGCTACTTTACTTAGCAAGAGTTTGCTCCATAGATTCAAACAGGCATCACCTTTAGCTGGTGCACATGCTGACAAGAGTTTTTCTCTGATCTTGTAAATTGGATGAGCAATAAATAAAATATGTACAGTGGCTTCATTAAACAGTACTACGTTAACTGCATTATGATCTCCTACTAAATTCTAGTGGCTTCTCAGGGACAACACAAAACAGGTTGAGGATCACTGGTAACAGGAATCTAAAATTAAAAATGTCAAATATATAATTATTTTGTACATATGACTTTGGACTAACTTCCTTTCCTTTTCCCCTCATATCTTATAATTAAAAGCTAACAATAGAAGGCATGGATAGACAATGGTACTTTTATTAAATGTACACTCAAAATAAAACAACTTTTTTTACTAGAGAATAATGAACATTTCTTTTGAAGGTTTTTATACTGAGTGACAAAAAATGCTCCTGATTTCTTTTTCTGGTTTTTGTGGTCCCCAAAAACGCAGTAAGTGGGAGAGAAAGTACACATTGAAGAAAAGGAGCCTTAAGTGACATATTTATTTTCCATAACAGGCAATTTTTTCAATTCAGGGGCAGAGTAGAGCAGCTGTTTTACCCCACAGCAACCTTTTAATTCCGGGTTTGAGAATGCTTTCCTGAAGAAAGTATTCACACAACAGTATGTGAATTGAATGTATCTATATATATACATATTTATACATATATGTTTGTGTGTATGTGTGTGTATCAGGTAACTTGAGATTCTTTAAACTTTAAAATCAAAATTTACCAAATTCATTAATTAATAAAACCTTTGTGCTTCTTATGCATTATTAATCATTATCACTGCAAATAGCAAACTGATTGTCAGTAAAAATCATATCCTGAATTAGCTGTAAACATACAATACCTTGAAGCTGATGCTGTGTGGTTATTGCATGATGGCTGTGGTCCACAGGTAATCAGGCTTGAGTGCTCTTTGGTAAGAGAAATGAGAACAAAAGCAACCTTGTCCTCTTTAAGTTCATCATCGATATTTTATGCCTCTTGCTACCTCCACTCAAAAGGGATCTCAGATGCTGCTTCATTTGATGCTTAGCCACCCTTTTTGTAAGTTAGGCAGAGTGTTCTACCTGCCTATTTATCTTGTTCATTGTTCTTTACCTCAGAATTGCAATTTCTGAGACTTTGATGGCTTCTGCATGTCACTGCACATGGCTTTGCTTACACTTTTGCTGATTATTTTGCTCCCATACTTGGATCAGATGCTTATATACTATGACTATCATACCACCAGAGCATCACAAAAGTTGTATATACTGTTGCTGGTAGCACTATTTTAATAGGTTTATATTTGCATTCAAGGTCAGTCATAAACAGAATTATTCTGTTTAGTGCGGTTTTAATTTGCAGGTTTCACAGACCTTTGCTTTGACTGCAATGCCATCTTCTCCCTCTGCTTGTTCTACTTTTTGCCCTAACAGTGCTCATGCCATTTCTGTATGAGGATAGGCTGAGTTCAGAATCCTAAGTCTACTGTAGAGTAGTTAGAAACCCATTTAAAATGTACTGGGTCTGGCTAAGATGAGGTTAATTTTCCCCATAGCAGCCCTCATAGAGCCCATGTTGGGTGATAAAAAGGACTGTAGTGGATTGGCCTTGGCACCCACTGAAGTCACTTTGTGAATCCCCTCCTCAACTGAACATGGGAGAGAAAATAGGACAGATAGCTTGTGGGTTGAGATAAGGGCAAGGAAAGATCACTCAGCAGTCACTGTCACGGACAAAATGAGACTCAGCTTGGGGAAATTACTTTAATTTTTTACCAATCAAATCAGAGTAGATCATGAGAAATGAAACCAAACGTTAAACCACCTTCCCCCCACAGCTCCGCTCTTCATTTTGCTCTTAATTTCTCTACCTTCTCCCTCTAGCTCTGCAGGGGGACAGGGAAGGGTGTTGTACTCAGTTTGTCACATGTTCTTTCTACCAGTCCTTGCTCCTCAGGGGGAAGTCTCCTCACTCTCTTCCCCTGCTCCTGTGTGGAGATCCTACCATCGGAGATAGTGCTCCATGAACTTCTCCATTGTGAGTCCTTCCCATGGGCTACAGCTCTTCACAATCTGTTTCAATGTGGGCCCCTTTCCACGAGCTGCAGTCCTTCAAGAAAAGCTTGCTCCAGTGTGGCTCCCCCATGGAGTCACAAGTCCTACCAGGAAACCTGTTCCATATGTCCCTCCCTCCATGTGTCAGCAGGTCCCTGACAGGACCCTACTCCAGTGCAGGCTTCCCACAAGGTCACAGTCTTCTTTCAGGCATTCATCTTCTCCAGTGTGGGTCTCCTCCATGGACTGCAGGTCGATCTCTGCACTCCTATTGACCTCCATGGGCTACAGGGGCACAGCTACCTCACCATTGTCTTCATCATGGGCAGCAGGGGAATCTCAGCTCTAACGCCTGGAGCACCTCCTCCCTTTCCTTCTCCAATGATCTGGGTGTCTGCAGGTCTGTTCCTCTCATGTATTCTCAGTCCTTATTTCTCTCTCTGCAATTGCATCTGGGCAATATCTTTTTTGTCTTCTTAAATATGTTATCACAGAGGCCTTACCTTCTCTGTTTGGCTTGCCTTCAACCAGCGGTGGGTCAGTCTTGGCTCTGTTGGACATGGGGGAAGCTTATGGCAGATTCCCACAGAAGTTGCCCCTGTAGCCACACCTGCTACCAAAATCTCGGCATGCAAGCACAATGCATTAAGAAATGTATTTTATTCCACTAAAGGCTTTTACCTTTGGTGATACACAGAACAGTTTGGCTATAAGGAACAAACTGTCACAGAATATTTTCTGATAAAGTTGGTCAAAACATATTTCTCATCTTGCTCAAAATATTAGCTCACTCAAGATTTCTCATCAAGGTTAAGTCAGTCCATCGTTTTTTATAAATTTTGAGCACAGCATAACTGTAAAAGTTCTTTCATTTTAAGCCCAAAGTCTCCCATTAAAGTCCAGTAATTCCAGTGTAAATCAGAGTGTTTACTTGGTTTAAAAAACAGACTAAGCTGCCCTGTGTATAGGTGAATTCACGCTAGAGATTTTGTCAGTATAATTATTTAATCAAAAGTCACATACCATCCAATTATTATTCTGCTAGTGACCATTTTCTATACTGGTCTGACTTAATTCATTTTATTGGCAAGTAGAGCAAAGGAGTCAGCTCTCCCTGTTGCTATATATTCATGGACTGCAGCCATAAAAGTCCATTCAATCATCCAATATATTTTTTTTGTGTGTAATGTAAGATTTCAAATTAATTCCTGCTTGAGTCAGATCAGCATGGGGGAATCAATCTGCATTTAGGAATTTAAGAATAGTGAATGCTTATCACTTGATAAAGATGTGTCTTGTGCTACTCTTAAAACTATCTTATTTAAAATTTTAATATATCTAGCTGCAACTGCAAGCCTCAGGTATTATTATGTATTTTCTTCCAATAGACTGAAGAAACTTCTCTTGCCAATCAGTTGTCCCCTTTAATTATTCATTTTAGTTACTAACAACATGAGTTCTCCAATTCTTTCTTTATTTCTGATGTTCTTCTTTTAACCTGTTCCATTTATGCCATGTCTGATGGAGCTCCCAAACTAGCTGTTACTAGCCTAAAATTACAGTAGTCTAAGATCTAAACCAAGAAAGTCTGGAGATTTTCCAGAGATAATAGAGCACAATAGTTTTATTTATGTATCCACAGATTCTATTATTCCTATGAGTTACCTATTATTCCTATGAGTTACAGCATGAGTCAACGTTTATTCTCAATTTATTATTCAACTTACTCTATTATTCCTATGAGTTACAGCATGAGTCAACGTTTATTCTCAATTTATTATTCAACTTACTCCAAGTGTTGAGTACTCAGAACTCTGCTTTACATGATAGCGTCCATCCTGCTGCAAATGAAGCCTAATTTTTCTTTTGTATATTTTTGACTGACTGTATGCTTAGCTGTACTTAATATTTTTCATTAGGTGGATCAAAGTTTATTAAAAAACTGACTTTATAATACCAGTAAATGGTCTTATTCAACTATTTCAACCATATTTCTCTTAGCTTTCTCAATGAAGAATAATGCTTTGGGAGCAGACTAGACAACAGTAAAACAAATAATCTAAATACAGCATCTGATATTTTCATAAGTATAGAACAGAAAAACAGAAATGTGATCATTAATGGAAAAAATGTACAATTAGAATTAGAATTTTTCCTGACATGCACAAACCCTTCTCCCTTTTAACCTTACATTAGCTACATTTCTCCTTGTGAATTTCTAATTTTCTTTTGAATTTCTAGTTTTCTTTCAAATTCCTAATTTCTGATCAGTATTTTTTCATTTGTAACACAGAGATGTCTTAATTGATTATTTAGCTGCAGGTCCCCTCCCTACCTAAACCACTCTGTGATCATATAAAGATTAGACCTAATCACTAAATATTCTGAGTTGGAAGGGACCCACAAGGATCATCATGTCCAACTCTTAAGTGAATGGCCCATACAACCTTGGCATTATTAGCACCAGGCTGTAACCAACTGAGTTATTTTCTTGAGTCAAAAGTAACAATTTTTTAGTAAGGAAGTTGCCATTTATAAGTTTTCTGTTTTCAATTAACATTTTAGTCTGATCTCTGAGCTACAGCCAGTATTTTAAAGATGCACTGAATTCCTCTTTCATAGGCCAAGGTTTTCAGCCCAAGTCCTGTAAATTACCAGTTAAAAAGTCAGTCACGCTCTTCAACGGAGCAATTTGGTGGTCTATGTCTGTTAAATATATTTCCAAATTAATAGAATAAATTCATTAGTCATTTGTTGTTTCTGAGCTATAATTGTGTACTTTTCCAAAGTGCTCTCCTTTTCTTTCTGCCTACTCAGTTCTTCCCTCCTTCAGAACTGTGAAGTTGATTCAAGAATAATCTGTGATGATAACATTACTTGCAAAGTATATAAAATAATTTTCTAGCTTCAGTGACAAATACTTTATTTATATATGGAATATTATATATAGGTTATATATAATAAATATTTAAATAAAACATATATGGGGTAGATTCAGTTACTGATTAAGAGAGTATATTTAGGTGCATACATATTGTTTTCTACCTCTGTGCTAAATATACAGTAATGTACTACCCAAAATGGCCCAAGAGGATGATGTCAGTGCTCTCTAAGAGTCTTCAAATCATTCAAGGCATACACACAGGTCTGACATGGTATTCAGAGGAAATCCATGATCTCTCAATGTTGCTTAAATGACTCAGTGAAGCCCCTAGAAAATATAGTCAGGGCGTACTGGGTACACAGTGTGCTGAGATTTCAGCTACCATAAACAATGGAGGTTTGTTTCAGTTGCCTGCAGACAGGTGTCCAGTGCCACCTGAGATGCTCTAAGCTCTCTCTTCCTCATATTTTAGAAATCTGTGTTTTAAAGTGTAGAACAATGAAAACTAGAATGAAGCTACTAATCATCCAGGTTCTCCTTTTCTGGAGGGAGATTCTACTTTTCTGCTGTATTTTCCCTTCGTTTAAAAGCATTTCAACCACTTTTGAAACAGAAAGTACATTCATTTTTCTTAGGTTAAATATGTATTGGCATAAATTTACATATAATTATTTCCACGGCACAATAACAACAATTTCTCTGCAATTATCAACTCCTTGAATGAATGGTTCTTAGTTACATAAATGACTGATATTCTCTCCTTTGAACACACATTTTACCAGCACCTGAAAAAAAAAGTGTTTTCAGTGGAAGAAAATTGTGCATCTTGACTGTGGTCTTTTTGCTTTATTGATGAATACCTCCAAAAGTTATTTATATACTTGAATTTTCAAATAAAAGCTCTTGAGTAATGTAGCAGTGCCTTAGAAACAGCGGTTCAAGATTAATCTCTAATTTCAGTTTCCTAGAGATGTTACTTTTTTAGGTAATGAAAACTGTCTTTTCTTATCATATGTCAATAGGATTTTTTCATATTATAATTTTGGCATTTCAAATTCAGAATTTTCTTCATATGTCCATGTTTGCATTTTAATTGGATGAGACTATCTAGCAGATTAGAACAAAAATGCCAATTTGTACTTCTAACCTTATTATTTAAAAACTCCTAGGAACTGTATAACTTTGGCATTACTGTGGTGCTGTTTTTTCACTACACAACCAAGACAGATGGAGTGCATTTACGGCTATTTGGAGTGTTTGACAAATACTAAAGGAAAATTGCTATATAAGCAATGTATAAATACAGTCAAGCAATTTATTTCTCATTTTCTAAGAAGCAATTTGATAAGAAAATGTTTGCAGAATTAAGTGAATGGCTGCATTATACATGTTAGTAAACAGACTAGATTATTTCCTTCTTTCTCCTTCTGATAAGCAACTTTGCACTTCCCTAGGTGTGACTTTATTGGTGTATGAATAATTCAGTTTTTTCAACTAACTTATCTCAAGAAAGAGTGCTATCCAATTCTTTCCCTTTCGTGCTATGCCCTTTGTCAGTTCCTCCTTATGAACTAAATTGTTGAAATATAGACAAAAGGGAGAGAAAAATTCCTCAAGGCACAGTGAGTGAAACAAAGGAATATTCATTTTTCAGAAGTTATTCTTGATTTATTCTTGACAGGTGTAATTGAATTAGATTTCTAGGGGAAATAGCAAATGTTGATCAGAGATGACAAGCACCTTTTGACAGCTTTTTGTAGCTTCAGCATGCTGTATGAGTAATTCAGTAACATATGAATGGACATAATATTACTGAATTCATTAGTTAAGGTCGACATCCATGCTTGTCAAGTAGTCAAAATTCAGATTGAAAGTATAGTAGTTAATATAAACAATGCTACATCATCATTCATGAAAATTCAGTAATAGAGTGTCCCAGAGAGAGCTGGAATCCAGTAGACGTGCACAAATATTTTTAACAAATTGACTTGTTTTCTGTGAAATGACGATTCAAGTCAACATGGGTGCGTGCAATATGAAAGGTTGGTATCATTGATTTCATGCTTAGATTTTCACATAAATTATTTTTATTTGATGAGAAAAAACAAGAGGCTTTTTTAAACATTTTAGCGATGTGTGCAACAAATAAAAAAAAGTAAGTCTCGCAGAGCTATTACATATAGTGAAGCCATTATATCACAGTATTAATATTTAAGTGGAAATTAGAGTTGCACTGGTCATTTGCCTCAGCTGGTGACTTTAAAAATGTGTGTGTCAAGACGTCTACAATGCATTTGGACATATAAGGAAGTAGACTGATTTAAAGACTTTCTTTGGATAACAGCTATATGAAAATAAGCTGAGAAATAAGCCATCTTTTTTGGTGGCCATAGTAAAATAGTGCCCTGCTTGTTGATAAAGCTTGTTTGAAAGTTCTTTTTCTTAGTCTTATCTTTTCTTATTTTTGGGTTATTCTGGAACCAAAATGATTTCATATTAAAAAAAGTCTGTATTCCTTAAATTTCAGAACTCCCAAGGCCTATGTTATATATGTCTGATGTTGATTAATTATATACACTAATTTGGCATATATAATATCACATTAAAAGTCAAATGAAAACATTCGGCAGCACAGACTGTCAAAAGTCTTTGAACATGTTCACACATACATTTTACAATTCTTTCTACATACTTTCAACTGCTTAAAAGTTGACCTTACAGAAAGCCTTTGGGATAAAATACGTGAATGTTAATAATCACTTAAAAACTTATTTACATTATAAACTCTTAAAGCTTCAAAGGAACTGTCACAGGCTCCTCTCCCAAACATTTCAGTCCTATGTCCATTCATCATTTGCTTTTATCATGCAAATTCTCAGAGAGAGAGAAAATTCCAGGCTGAATGAAAGACATTGGCACTTGGAACAAGTGTTTTTTTTTCCAGTGAGTAGTGTTCTTTGATTTCAGCCTTTGTTAAAATAATTTCAATCATAGTCTTATAGACTACAGTTATAAAAAGCCATGAATTTCATGTGAGTTGTGTAAAGTTAATATTATCAATATCAGTATGACACAGCCTTGCCAGGGATTCCAATTAGGAGAGAAGCTCAGAATTGCTTTGCACAGATTGGGAGACAAAGCCTCTTCAATGAAAAGTTTGCATTCCAATTCTAATCACAAAACTATAAGTGAGTATAACAGAATGTAGGAGAAAAGTGGTGATGAAAAATGATTAGGGTTGCTGAAAACTATTTATTGGAATGCTTTTCACTGGAAATTGTTTTTGAATCACACTCTCAGTGAGATTTTGCTGTCTGAGATGAAATTTATGTTGCTAGCACCTTTTAAATTAAACTTCTTGTAAAAAACTCAATGAAAGTATTCTATATTACAGTTTATTTTGTAATTTCTTTCATATTTTTGTGTTCTTTATTATAGTATATTTATTCTTTAGTATATTTAGTATATTCTTTAGTAGATTTACTTTATTAGTTCTACATTTTATACGTTTAGTAATAACAATATACAGCATTTAGTACTACTACTAAATGCCATAATAAATAGCTTAAATGTGTTACTGGCTTTTATGTTATCTTCTATTTCTTCAGCATTAACTTAACTGAAGTATCTACTTTTCTAGATTAAAATATCTTCTGTTCATGGAATGTTACATCACTTCATTAGAGCACAAACAAGAGTACTGCTCTAGAAAATAAGATAAGCTCTCCAGATACTGAATGGAGGCATGGCTGTTTCAAATAACGTATATATCAGTTAAGAATGTTTCCAAGATATTAGAATTATGCCATGTTTCCAACAGCTTTGCTGAACCTACATTGTTAAGAATTTGGTCTCAAACATAAAAAGATCAAAGTTGTGGCAAAAGCACATACAAATTCTACTTATGTAGATGTACTCTACAGATGTACAGATCCTAGAAAATTCTTGTTGTTCCGACCTTCCTTTAAGAAGCCTTTCAATAGAAAACAAATAAGAGAGAAAAAAATTCTAAAGGAAGATCATATGGTAATATGTTCTCTGCTTATAGTCACATTTTTCTCTGATTGTCACACAGCAGAAGTGTATTAGGATCATATTTTATTGTTTTATTGCTGTACCTTATAAGATAAAATTGTATTTAAAATCTCTTATACACTTATCAGAAAGTGGACAATTAAGCAAAATTTAAACCCCTGCATTTTCCTAAAGGTATCATGCACTGCATGAGAACTATTTTGTAGAAATCTCATAGAAACAGTCATATTTTGTGACAAGAAATAAAAAAGAAGTATATTTGGGTTTTTAGTATATTCCTCTAATTCATAAAAGATTTCCGAATCAAGACATAAATCACGTAGCACACCTACCAAAAAAACCCACTTTTAAAGGAAGTGGTTTAAAGTGAAACAAGCTCATCATAGAAAGATAGTTGTGATTTCAGTATAAGTAAATTTAGTATGATGGGCCAAAATTAGAGATAAATAAATCAACTTACTCTGACCGCTTTTGATCTGCAAGTTCCTTGCAAGCATCTAGTCACAAAATTCAGCATTTGGAGCATTCTTTAGAGTCTAGGTGTGCTGTGTGAACACATAGATGTGAATTCTATTCACTATAGGAAACTCTCATTGCAGTGGATTAGTATAAGTTTTCTAAAATTCCAGATGGCAAGAAAATAGTATAGCTATTTTTAGTAGCATTTTATTTCTGATTAAAAAAATAGTTTATCTAACAGAATACTATGATTTAGAATGTATTTATTAGGGTTATAAGGTTCATCTACTTTCAACTTATCTGAGAAAAAATATGTGCGACTTTTGACATCAGCAGTATCATTGCAGTGTGATCACTTTTTATGATTTCTGTATTCTGTACTGGGGAATAACATTTGCTATGTTTTAGAATTTGTTTTATTGTCCTGTAGTCAGTGATTGTTGAGACATAATCCTAATTTTTTAACATTTTTTTAAGATCTAAACTTATGTTACTTTTAATTGCTAGAACATACCACTAAAAATGAGTGATGGAAAAACTGAAATATCACTCAGGAAATGAAAACTGGAAAAAAATAGTTTAAAGGAATAAAAAGGACTAAAAGGGAGAGGTAGTATTATAAGAGCAAACACCTCTGAACTACAAACACTTTTGAATAAAGAGATCTTCAGAGCTGCAGTGTGCATGCTGAAGTCCAATATCAAAGAAAATGTTGTTCTTCTGAGCACATCTAGTGCCTGACTTTGGCTGAGTATTGGTTGAAAAGAGAAATGGGCAGTTTTAGAATTTGCAAAGGTAGCTATATTGCAGCTTTGAACATATTGACCATTGTTTTTTTTGTGGGACACTACATTAGGATTGATTAATAAGGCTTGCTGGAAAGTATTCTGTTAGTAACAAATAATTAATGGAGGGAAATTATGAAGTTCTTCTGTATCTCTGTACTCTCCATTCATTTTGTCAAATTTGAATGCCTCTTAATTTAGCCCTGGATTCCCCATTCGTTCTCAGTTTACTTTTCTGGGTAGTAGTACATGCACATTCATCAGATTTCAGATATGGTGCATCCTACTGCCAATTGTTCTTAGTTCTGAAAAGTATTTTGAGGTCAATGAGCCATATTCTGTGTTTATGATGGGTACATTAAATATTTTTGTCATTTATATCAAAATGGTTAGTACTGGTTCTGAATATTTTAATTTATTCATCTCTCCTGCAGCATATATTTCCTCAGCAAATAAAGCTGTAATGTTTGTTATGGTTTTAGGTGTTAAAACTAAAGATGTGAAAGCAGATCTCATGCGAAGAATTCAAATAAAATTCTCCCTTCCAAGCAGAGCTCCAGCTGTGCAGTTAGTTGGGCAGCAGACAGAACAGTGGCAATGACAGAAGGCAGTAAAATGAATGGAATTGAAAAGAGATCTAAAACCAGGAGTACCCTTTCTCCAGTACCACAAGCAGCAGCTAGAGCAAAGGAGCTGCTATAGTACCTGTAAACTTTGGAACATGGTGTGGGATTTGTGCAGTAAATCCCTTCCCAATTGCCTCATGTCACCTTTTCCCTAATGAAATCCAAAGAATTCTTGTTTACTTGTTTAAGGCTCTTGATGACTGTCACATCAAGATGACTCTCCACCTAACTGTTTCCTACGCTCATATAGTGGAATCAAGAAAATAAATTTAACAATTAAAAAATAAAATTATCTCTCACGTTTTAGCCTAAAAATTATTAGAAATTTTCAATAAAATAAGTTTTATGCTGCAGTGGGTGACAAAATGTCAGAATACGTCTTCAGAAAGTTAACACATCCAAGACATCTCTATCTTCATACCCTGTAATTTTAAAATTATTTCCACAGCACTTGGAATTGAAGTAATGATACTTGAACTGAATGTGAGTAAACTGACAGGAAAACACATTGAGAGACAGAGGAAAAACTGTATACACCCTTGACAGCAGTGTGGTACAATGTCAAATTTTGACTCTTAAAGATTTACTATACAGAACAGTAATTGTTAAACAGTTCCACAATGTATTGATAACTTTGTCTACCTTGTTTTACTTATTCTGAATCAATGTAATTAATATAGCAGCTATCAAAAAGAGAATTTACCTCTACCTTTATAATTTCTTCTTCCTCCAAGACATTTTTCAAATGGACCAATAATAACTAAATAAATTCAATTTTCAAGTGAAGTTATTATAAATGAATAATTAATAACTGATAATTATTTCTACCAATGTGTCCAGAGTTGAAGCGCCTGACGTACACACAATATCTGAGCCTCTGATGTGCAAAGGTTTCAGCCAACAATTGACTTTCAGAATTAATTGGCACACTCTTTAAAATAAACTCTTAAATAAGTATAAATCCTTCCCGATAAAATATATTTGTCTTTCAATACCCATGGGTTCAGACAGTTTTAATAAACGTGATAGTATCTATGAGGCCCAGAAGTTCAGCAGTTCTGTTGCTTGGTTTGTCTCTTAGTTAAGTCTTTATTGCCCTCATGAACACAGATTCTTGACTTCAACCTCATTTTGTCAAAGCTGGGCAGCTTAGTTTAGCCAAACTATCTTTAGCCGTTCAGTGTGAACATGAATTTCCCTGTGAAGACAACTAGCTATTTCTCTCCTGCACACAGAATGCCCTGGCTGAGAATTCAGACTAGAAGAAAACATTAATGGGATATGGACCTCAGGTCTGACCCCTCAGGTTGGTCTGAGGCCCCAACATGGGCCTGAACTAATAGGGCAATAAGGATATAGATGAACCTATAACTAATCAGCAAAATTACTACTATGATGATAAAGTTATAACTGAACAGGAAAATATCAGACAAGTAGAAACTTTTACTGCTAAATCTTTTTTTTTTCTTCTTACCATGGAAGAAAAGTCGTAGAAGTTGCCTAAAAGTTTTATTTGTTTATTTTGATTCTTCAACTTCTGATCTTTGCAGAGACCAAAAAACTAAAAATCATGTGAAATGGAACATATTGAAGAAAATTGTAACAAATGTTATGCCTGAAGTGGTTAATAAGTATAGGTATCTTTTTGCTCCAGACTAGTGCATCTGTCCTCTACAGTAAAGTGTTGAAGATGTTCTGCTGTGGAAGTTAGTTTCCTACTTCTAAAACCAATAAAATCAAACTTTCTGGTAAAAATCCTCAGCAGTTTATTCCTGTGTAAGTACCTGCTGGAAGAGCTTGTACATCACTTCTTTGATTCATTATTTATACGGGTTATTTCAAGGCACTAATATTACTGGCTCAAGAGACTTTAATAATACACCATATTCGCTTTCAAAATCAAGTTATGTTCTTACCAAGAAATCATTCTTCTGCTCTCTTTGTAAGGGAAATTTATAGAATTCTGTAAGAACACCTAAAACACCACACTGGGATTGCAGAATGAGGAATTAATGTGCCAAACTGTTGGGGGAAGGGGAGAAGAGATTGGAGTATGGCTTTCTCATCCTGGTCCTATTACAAGCTAACATACAGCTTAAAACCCACAAAAAGTAGTTACAGGCCTTTCCCAAATTCACCGTGAAACATGTCTGTTGAAAAAAAAAAGAAAAGTTTTGTACAACAGTATTAGCCAGTGATCCATATTCAAATGCACATTATGAAGTTCAGTGGAGGTTATCTGAAATGTAATGGCCTGTGATACACAATACAACAGACTAGATGATGTCTTCTGTCCTTGTGTACTTCGAATCAATAAAATTAATACTTTCAAATGAAAGTGCTGATCCATGGTGATGCTAATATGCTCATGAACTTCCAAGGATACAATATTTAAAATAACAATTCCTTCTTACTAATTTAATATAAAAATGTAGTCATCTTCTGAAATATATAAGGGCAAAAATCTGCTCCTGCTGACATTACTGGAAATGCTGATATTAATTACAATAAAGTCAAAACTTTAGGCCAAATCTCTAGCTCCCATGGTTGAAAATAATATAAACCCTGAAGTTCTAATGTTAGAGAAGGAATTTGTCTCGTGTTCTTTAAAAGCAACATCTAAGAACAGATGTATATTTTTTAAATGCAGTATTTTTTTAATAAATCTATAGAATTAAATGGACTGACTGAAAGCCTTTGGCTGCCTAGACTTTGCATATGATCAAANAAATCTCTAGCTCCCATGGTTGAAAATAATATAAACCCTGAAGTTCTAATGTTAGAGAAGGAATTTGTCTCGTGTTCTTTAAAAGCAACATCTAAAAATTGAATTATATTTTTTAAATGCAGTATTTTTTTAATAAATCTATAGAATTAAATGGACTGACTGAAAGCCTTTGGCTGCCTAGACTTTGCATATGATCAAAGGAATCAATAAGTTGTGTAACAACTCTGGTGCCCTGGTTTCAGTCAGGACAGAGTTAATTTTTGCAGCAGCTGAGGAGGTGTGGCTGTGGTTGCCTTTAAGAGATTATTCAATACAATTTTACCGAATTGCTAGGAGCAGAGGAAAGAGACTCTCTCTCCTTTCAGAGGAGATAGGCGTCCCTTTCTGGTCAGAAAAAACTGGGGGTTTGCTGGCTGCAGTTGTGTCAGGTTTGGTCAGACTCAGTGAGCGTTTTGCATGTAAATCACCCTTTTTGTACACTTTTGTTATTAATATTGTTGCTGTTACTATTACTTTTTCTTATGTCATTGAAGTTTCCAGTAAATGGTTTTTATCTCAACCTGTAATCTCAGTTTTTTGTATCTCCCCATGGAGGTGGGAGGACAGGGAGCAGGAGTGGGGGGCACTAAATTAGGGGGTGCCGCTCCTAAATCACAGCATCCAGTAAGGAGAAACTGGTAATTGTTATTATGTTAGGAAAAGTGTAAAGCTGGAGAAAGATTTATAGCAGATTTTTTGAAGGATCATCTGGCGTGATCTTGTCTGTTATTAGAAGACACAGAAAATAGAGGAACTCTCATGACCAAGTTAAGAGATCTGTAAATACAGAAAAGAAGGCAGAAAAAATGGATGATACACAGGGCTAGAGAACTAAGAACAGAATAATTAACAATATTAAAATAGAAAAAAGAGAAAAAAGACCTACAGATTATTGCTGAAATTGGCAAGAATTGAGAGTTGAGTTAACAGCACAAAAAAAGAGAACCAATATTATATGAGTAAAATAGAAAAGTAACTCAACCCTATTACAGGGAAGTCAAGATGAAGACAAGAAGGAAAGGCAGGGAGGGGAAGAGACTAGAAATAAAATACAGAAAAGAAACACAATTATTTAAATTTAGTGTTATGTCAGCAAGTGACTACAAATGGGTTCTGGCGTAGTACAGCAATAAGAACCACGCAGCCTTCATTAGCGAACACCATTTTGTTAAGCTCAACTTGTAAACCATTTTCTAATTAAAAAAACCCAACACCAAACCAAATCGCCACTACCACCACCAAAAACCCCACAAAACTTCAGTTGTTTTTAATAGGAGCAAATGATTCTGTGGATCACATTCATGACTGGTGAGATGAAAATTAAGTTTACTTTCACCTGTCCTTCTTACCTGTCTTTCAATCCAGTTAGTGTCATTAATTTGTAGCCCGGATTCTGCTGAGCATCTGATATGCATGTCCTAAAGATTCTTCACTGGATTTACGCTTAAGTCACTATCTAAAGTAGATATATTAACATTAAAATTTTATGGAACATATATTGTGGAGTCGTGAAGTTTTAACAGAGCTGTCTTGTCAGACTTTTGTAGATTCATTGGCAGTTGGTAGTCCTTTGTAGTTGTGTTGGCAACCTTGTTCTTTTTATACCTTTTCATTTTCACTAAGGGTAATTAACCTCTCTGCATGGTGACAGGTTTCAAAAAATGTGACGTTATTAATGACCACCATGATTCTATTAGAAATGCAAAAGATCAAATTCATTAGGAAATCTCAATCAAGGCAAAAATCTTAAGATGCTAAGCTAGAGTCTCTAATCTCTTCCAAAAAGATTTGGAAGAAAAATAACAAACCTTCATTAAAATTCCATGAGAACACTATTATTTTCCTAGGATATATTGCAATAAAACACCTTGCAAATACTTACAATCTGCTTAGGTATACAGGGAATATCTTGATTGCTGCCACTTTCATTTAGCAAGAGTCATTAAGATATCCTGCAAGAACATAGAAGAAAAAAGTTATTTTAACACAATTCATATATACATATGTATTTTTGTCAGTAGAATTTTGATAGCAGTATTGCAATCAGCTGTTTTATTTATGTTTTACGTAGCAAAACTCCATAGACTGTTCTAGTCTGAAGCTGCCTTAGAAAGATGTATCTATCTGCAGAAGTGATAATGTTTATCTGTCCTACTCATTTTAGCTGATTTCATACTACCCTAATGTAGTGAGTTGACCATGGCTGGATGCTAGGTACCCACTAAAGCCTCTCTCTCACTCCCCTCTGCAGCTGGACAGAGGAGAGGAAATACAACGAAAGATTCGTGAGTTCCAATAAGGATCAGGACAGGTCACTCAGCAATAACCATCATGGGCAAAACAGACTCAAATAGGGGATATTAATTAAATTTATTACTAAGAGAATCAGAACAAGAGAATGAGAAGTAAAACAAATCTTAAAAATACCTCCCCCCCACCCCTCCCACATTCCAAGTTCTACCTCCTACCCCTGCTGCGGCAAATAAAGGCAGGGAATGGGGGTTCTGGTCAGTTGTTGTTTCTGCCACTGCCAGGGAGAGGAGTCCTTCCCCTGCTCCTCATGGGGTTCCTCCCATGGGAGACAGTCCTTTGCGAACTTCTCCAGCATGAGTCCATCCCATGGCAACAGTTCTTCACAGACTGCTGCCATGTGGGTCACTTTTCCATGGGGTGCAGTCCTTCAGTGTGGGTACCCCACAGGGCCACAAGTCCTACCAGGAAAACCTGCTCCAGCATGGGCTTCTCTCTCCACGGATCAGCAGGTCCCTGGCAGGACCCTGCTCCAACATGGGCCTCCCATGGGGTCACAGCCTCCCCCAGGCATCCATGTGCTCCAGTGTGGGCTCTTCCAGAGGCTGCAGGCGTATCTCTGCTCCCCCATGGTCCTCCATGGGCTGCAGGAGCACAGCAGCCTCACCATGGTCTGCACCATGGGCTGCAGGGGAAACTCAGCTCTGGTGCCTGGAGCACCTCCTCCCTCTCCTTCTCCACTGACCTTGGTGCCTGCATCATTGTTCACATGTTCTCACTCCGCTCTTTCTGGTTGCAATTTTTTCTGCCCCATAACTTTTCCTTTTTCCTTCTTAAATATGTTATCTCAGAGACATTACTGTCATTCCTGGATTTACTCTTAAGTAAAGATTGGCTTGGTCTTGGCCAGTGGCAGGTCCATCCTGGAGCCGGCTGCAATTGGCTCTACTGGACATGAGGGAAACTTCTAGCAACTCCTCGCAGAAGCCACCCCTGTACCCCCTGCCACTACCAAAACCTGGCAATATATCTACAAAAAGATCAGATTACCCGGATGAGTTCTGGAAACACACATGAAGGCAACATTGGTAAATAACATTCACACCATCAATCCATAGATAGATTACAAGGCTTAAGGTTTATCATACTTCATTCACCATTTTAAATTCTGCTATGGGATAGAAGTGACTTGCTAATGGAAAATTTAGGTGACTATATAATGAGACAATAACTGTATAATTATATAATGGAAAATTTAGTGACTCTATCATGACTTCATGAGCCTGAAGGCTCTTTTATCATTGTCTAATACTGCATGTCTCATAGCATATTCAAAACTGACCGATAGCTTCCTATTCTGATTAGGCAGGATAGAGAGAGTTTTCCGTAGATCAAATCCTGTTGGAGTTCCTCTCATACCCCATTTATCATACTGCTACCCTCTCAATTAATTAATTCACCAATGTCAGTTAAGAGTACTCTGCCTGTAAGGCTATGCTTTTTTGTTTATTATGCAATATAATCTGAGAAAATGAAAAAGCATTCAAATTGTATATTGATACATTCCATATCCCCAAAATGCAGCAATCAGTACGTTTTTCATTTGCAAATAAAAAAATAAATCTTAGATAAATATGCATCAGAAAGATTTTAAATGCTGTTGATTGAATTACTTCTTAGCAAAACCTTCAGGCTAACCACGTAAAATAGGCAGGAGGACAAAAAGAAACAGTTTTAATTTTATAATAAATAATTTTGATAGGCAAGTAGGCAAACAGACAAATAAGTGTAATTCATGAGCTTCAAAATGAAAAGGAAGGGATTCTTGGTATCTCAGACTAACCTTTCTGTAAACACTACTGCATTTGGTAGAACAAAACAGTTTTCAACATATTATAAATCTTTTCAACTTTACAGGTAATCTGGCACTGGGTTTACACATTGATCAACCTTCATCATAGTATTTTATGACCAACAGGTTTTAACTTAACAGTTCTCTTAAAAACTAGTTGGATTTGTCCAGAGCAGTGTATCAATAAGAAATAAATTAAACGGTGTTGTAAAAATAGTGAGTGTAAACTGTCTAGAATTTTTTTGTCAAAATTGTTAATTAGTACAATATTCAATATTTGGATGAAGCAGCTGAAAGCATTCCTTTAAGAAAATTCAAATATGATATAAAATATTTAGACATTTAAAGACAAGTTACAATATCCTTCTTAAAATTCAGCTAGGATTGCAATGAATGCATATTTTTTTAATATATAAATAAAAGTCTCCAGTGAGCTATTTAGTCATTTAGTTCTATGTCTATAACATTCACATATACAACATGAAATGATTCTTCTAATACTTTTTGAACTGGTGTTCCATTTTTTGGTCTTATGATAAAAAAAATAGTAGTCCAAGAGTTAACAGCTGAGCAGAGGCACATGGTGATGAGAGCTCTGAATTCTGAGCCCTCAGAGGAGCCACAAAAAAGATGTCTTAGGTCCTCACACAGGTTTAGTTCCTTTGCACAGCTCTCTGCTACTGCAGAGCTTGGCAGGTAGCAGAAAGGTGGGGGGGCTCCAAGATGTCTCAGCTCTCTGACAAGTAGATGCTGCCCAAAGGTATCCTATCTTGTTGCTCAATCTGTTTGACCAAGAAGCATAAACCTGAATAAATTTGCCAAGATGAAGCTTGACAAGACAGCAAAAACCTGTCCAAAGGCTTGTTTACATATTCCAAGTATATCTAGTAAATCTATTACTGCTTGAAAAATTTGCTTTGCTTATATGCCTTAGGCTACTGCAGTTAGGGTATTGCTACAAAACTGGTTGTCTAGTTGCCTCACTGATGTACCTGGGGTACCTCTAATTAAGCTAGCTTTCATCGGTGTTCATAGCAGTGAAAGAATGTCTGGACTTTTATCACACTTTCTGCACTCAGGATTTCACTTTAGTTTGTGTGAAACATGCATCAGAGTGACTGCTGGGATCCCAGTTCCTGAACGAGGTACAAAGGTAGACCCATACCTTTTGCAACATTTATCATTGATATTCATTATTACTATTATCACCATCATCATCATCTTCACTTAGAGGAAAATGTATCACACTGGACTCAGCACCCCAAGAGAGGAGAAGCTGCTGTCCCCAGATCCAAACAGCAGTGAGGATGTGTTCCTTCCTTCCTTCCTTCCTTCCATTCCAGGTACAAAAATATTTAAATAAGCCAAGAAGACTTAAATACTAATCACGGTTTTGATCCCTAATTACCTATCGAAAAGTTTAATATGATGATCATCAGGGTATGTAAAGAAGATTTTTATGGCCAGCAAGAGATACAGAAAGTCAAAATACGAGACTCTGCAGAGCAGCAAAAAATATGAGGGGGTGATAGATTAAATATATAAATTAACTACTCTAAATAAAGGAGGCAATGTTGTTGCAATAAAGCTTTCTTTTCAATATGCACTTACATTCGATTAGGGACATCAATAAAAAGGGAATGTAGTAAAAGGCCAACAGATGCCTTGAGGCAAATAAAAATCCCAAATGTCATCTTCACAGATGAGACAATAGTCCCAATATTATATACTTCCTATGGACAGACACAGCTCCTTTAAAGTATGACTAATATGCTCAGTGTAAAGTCATGTGTCAGAGGATTTTGAGAAGAGGGAAAAGTTGTATTAATCTCTGGGGACATGGCCTGGCTTGCTCTGTGGTTTGCATTACATTTGTAACTTTTTGCAGTCCAGAAAATGTAGTTTGTTTATAGCAGACTTTTTATACATGTGCAAAATAAAACTTTCACCATTTTATAAGAAAAGCATTTTGAGGATTTTCTTTCTATTAATATTTCACTGTTCATTTCTACTAAGTTGTAGTTATATGTGAAAATGGTTTTAACTTCTGAACAAACAAACCAATTTTCTGTCAGTTATGATATTGTATGGTAAGAGAGAGCTATGTAAATTTTTGTTGTACTGTTAAAGAATATATTTACATAACTAGATGATGATATTGCCCTACACATTTAGAAAATTTATGAAGATAAGACGTGTGTATCCAATGTGATTAGGTTATTACTAATAAGTAAATCCAGGAAAAAAAAATCTGCTACTAAAACTAAAGAAGGAATAAATAGGGTAATTCTATAGAATGCAAACAGCCAGTAATTCATAGAGGAGTACACTGTTTTTCAGTATGTCTAGAACTACAAAAAGAAGAAACCAATATCTATAAACTTAGGTGACTAAACACTAACCATAATTTGCCTGTGTGTAATTTGTGCATACTTTGCTTTCTAGCAAACTAGATTATAATCAGGACAGCCGATCTCAATTGACGTAAATCCTGATACTATATTCTGCTTTGCAAAAGTAATGAACAAAATAACTAAATAAGGAGGCACTCTAAACTAAGTGGCACAATTGTACCAAGATCCCTAAAGTGACATAATGTATATCCATACTTGAAAGTATTTGCAATATGTGCAAAATATGTACCAAAATTAAAGCTGTTAGGTCTGTTTCTAACCAAATATTCTTGCTCAAAGTGCTGTAAACAATCATGAAAATATGTAGCAGCAAATATGATGTGTTGTAAATGATTTTGTTTATAAATGCCTAGAAACAAAACATGAACTAAATTTTCAACGAGACAGAAGTAAAAAATTATGTAAAATACATAGGTTAAACATCTGAGGAGTAAATATTCACAGTAATCAGTAAATTCATATAGTTCAAAATACCTTTTGAAAAACTATGTCAAAACTGCATATAACCTGTTCCTAAACATCCACAAACTTTAAACTCTTGGGCTTTTCCAAACTTATTGTTCAGTCAGTGTAGAAAAAAACTCTTTTAGAAGCACAAAAGTTTCCTAAAAAAGTTGCACGAAAGAATGAATAGTAAGGTTAAGATCTTTTTTCCAAACGCCAATCTGATCTGTGTACATGCTCACTGAAACATACGTTCAGATATTTAGGGTTGTATTGTTTCTACCAAAGCACACACTGAAAATCATTCAGCTATGTTTTTTTGGGGTTTTCTGAGGGTTTTTTTCCCTCCTACTGGAAAACAATGACCTTTTTTTTTTTTTTAAATTATCCACATAAAAATAGAACAGAACCCATAAATGAAAACAGTAACTTCATTGAACGAAGACTTGAAGCGGGAAAATTAATTTTTTTCGTGATTTTTTTGGTGTGTGGGAAAACTTTTTGTTTCAGTCTGAGCAAAACTGGGAGAAAAAGACATGACAACGTGACTGAAAGCCTACAGAGAGCATCCTAGCTAAACAAGAGGGTCCTGGTTGACAGTAAATTGAATATCAGTCAGCAGTGTACCCTGGCAGCCAGGAGGGCCAACTGTGTCCTGGGGGGCATCAGAACCCAAGGAAACAGCATGAAGTTGTGTTAGGGGAGATTTAGGAAAAGGTGATTCACCAAGAGGGTGGGAGGGCACTGGAAGAGTCTCCCCAGGGCAGTGGTCACAGCATCAAGCCTGACAGAGTTCAAGAAGTGTTTGGACAACACTCTCAGACACGTGGTGTGACTCTTGGGTATGATTTAGGGTCTGCCTTCCACAAAGTAAAGATTTTTAGAATTTCTTTTTTTTCTTCTTTTCATTCACTGATGAAAGAAAACATATACCATTCATTAATGTGTTCAGACATTACAGGCATTGGAGCCACATCTTTAAATTTTACTTATATTTTTTTTGGTAAGCAAGGACATTGAACAAGTGCTGCAAAGGTATTTGTCATCCATTGAAGCAGAAATTCTGAAATCTCTTAAGCAGGCAGAAAAATGGTAGAAGGTGCAGAAGGTGATAAAGGCCTGTCACTCACTTGAAGTATTTGCATTCCCAGGGTGATTTCCAAAACAGCAAAGCACAGCAATTTTATGGCTAATAACACCTATGGACAGTAAAGAAGAACAGATGAAGTAGTATTACAATATTTAGGAATACAAATGTATTTACATCTTTTCAGCAGAGCTGCTATAAAGCCTTTGAATAAATATAACAGGCTAGAGAGACTAATTTGGAAGTACTCAAGGACAACTGGATCTGCAAACCAAATGCTAAATAAAAATATCATCCCCAAAACTGGGTGCTAAGATACAAGATGCAAACATAGTTACTTAGATATAATGTACACAGCCTCAAAAGTTTTCCACTGAGATATGTCTGCACCATAGCTAGGAAAGGGCTGTTGTAGATACAGGGCTTTTGAAAGGCAGAAGCTGTCTCTTTCCTAGTAAGATGGAGTAATAAAATATTAATGTAGTATATTTCCTACCTGAGGAGTTTTAAAAAGCTTTGTGGAGGCTTAGCAATACCAAGACATTGACTTCTTATTTTCCAACTCTTAGTATACTATCTGATGTTCCCCCACAAAAATGACAAGAAATTTTGAAGAAAAAGATCTCTCATGTCCATTTCCCCCTTCCCAAACGTATCTCACAGGACACACTTTACTCAGCAAAGATTCACTAAAGATACATGGCAATTCCAATATATTGCCGTGTACACAATTCTATCATATATATTTCAGATATGTACACTTAGAGTCTGATCTTCTCGATACTTCTGAGAATGTGGACATTTCAACCCTTTTGCTATGCATTTCTACACTTATTTGTGTAATTTTAGTGCTACTGGAAAGGCTGGATTGACAGCCCCAGAGAAGAAAACCCAACATAGAAAAGGGATAGGGTCAACAGATTTCTCTGCATTAGCTCAGCAGAATGTTTCAGTGTTAACTTAGAAAAGGAGGTCAATCCCATTGCCCATTTCGTTTTTAGCCTTTCTGATGAACCTGCCAGGTTTGTCAATTAGTGCTGGTTGCACTCAGTATGATCTATGATCTGCTTTCTAACATAAGCAGGGCTGCTACACAAATTTGCTTCATGTAGGCAAAAAAACCCCCGAATCTTCCATAACATTTTAAAATAATTTCTAACCTTGGCATTATTTGCATTGACAACCAGAAAGAAGATCTTTGAAATACACTCATATATATAGTGTGCCTATATGTATATATATTTGTAACATTTGCAGGGAGTACTTTGGTGAATTCTGAACAAAATCCCCATTTACTCATATCACATTGCCCATTTTAATATAAATGAAACATATCTGTAATCTGTAATACAGTTAAAAATAATTTACAGTACACTATACCGAAAAGCATCGATGTTGCACACCTTACACACAATATAGGAGATGAGAGGGCATGTGGGTATGTACTATAAGACTATGACAAATATTGGCATGGAGTGAAAGACAAGAAACAATAAATAGCAACCTATCAGTCTGAAACATAGCTTGTGTCTTACTATTAAATCCTAATCACATATTACATACAGTTTGCTAGTGTCAAGAGACATGAAATTTCACAAAACTTAATAGCAAGAGTATGAAGATGATGTCTTTTTATGAGGAAGGAAGAGATTATGCCTTGAGATTTTTTTGTTAAATTAATTCCCTGGTATAGCACCCAGAGCAGTTTTGAACAGAAGAATGATAAAACTGACTTTATGACTTTTGTGGATTGTATTAAAAAAAATTAAAATACAATCCACATTAAATTAGATTCAGACTTGCCTGTGGGGTTGTTTGAGGGGCCCAAGGTAAGACTCTCACACATATAAGGTGGGCGTGTTTGTCAGGTATGTTTTTTTAGGGATTGTCAAGGATGTGAAATGGTCTTAATTTATATTAGATTTGCTTTTTGGCTGAGGTAGCCGTAGAAATACAGTCACTGTGCATCATCTGACTATTGTATTTGTATTATACTGCCTTTCTGAAAATGGAAGAGAAGATAAAGGTACAATATTTTTGATGTGCACATAATGAACAGTGTCAGAGAAGAGGAAAGAGTTTTTAAGCATATTGAGATCCAGCAGTAAATTTAAGTACTGTGCATAAAAGTTTTAATTACAATTTTAAAATAGGTTTTCTGGTAATACTTCCTATATGTCAATTTCATTACAACCATAATGATTCTTATATGTCAAAAACAAAGGAAAATCCAAAATGAGAAAAGTCAGACAAGTGTCATTACTGATACAAGACTATTCTAGCTGTGGTAAAACTGCCCATGAAAGACAGAATTGGCATCTGCTCTTCAGTACTATATAATAACTTCAGAAAATTATAAAAATAAATCTGAAATTGCAGAATGAATTCTTAGTTAAACCATATAGCTAACTGGAACTAAGTAGGAAAAAATAAATTAAAGTAGCTTATTGGACTACTGGATGCACGTGCCACAGATTAAGTAAAAAATCTTGGTACTTGATTTACACTCCTGGTCATCAAAAGGACTTTACAATTTAAAAAGTACTTCAGCTTCTTATACTCTGTCTACAAGGTATGCATTGTAGATAACGTGGTGGTGTTATAGTATAGCAATATCTATTATTATACAGAAGTATCTGGACCACCCATATAAGAACTTCAGGTAGCAAAATGTATTACCAAGAGTTTTGTGTACCTTTTTCCATCTCAGAAGTCATTCCTTTCTCATATGAGGTCTTTATGATTCTTTTGCCTTCTGTGGACTGTATTACAATTTGTCTTTCACTGTGAAGCAAGGAATATCACTGATATGGTTCAGAGTGAAAAGAAACATAAATACAACTCTGCAGATGTTTACAGTTTGTAAAAAACTTTAAGAAAGGCTCAACAGCTTTTCACTGTGAACAATTTTGAATTATTGTTGAATGTTTGGGCAAAATATGAGGACCATATCCCAAAGTTTTGATTAAACTGATTTTCCAGGAGTGAAAAGAATCTCTTTAAAAAAAAATGCTATGAAAAGAAGTTCTGCAAACAATTCTATTTTTGGTTTAACATTTTTCACCATGGTAACTCAGATGTAGTTTTGAGATTTAAAACATCTATGTTTGACATGGTCTTGGACTTCAGTCATGTTTCAAGTGGTTTCTCAAGTATTTGTTTAAATAATGAATAATTCCAGACTGCCAGTATATAAAACTTAATGTATATCTTCTGGCATATTAAGCAGTTATGTGCATACAATCCTGGTCATAAGCAGGATTCAGCTTGGAAGAAAATTCCTTTTAAATTCTGACCATGTATTTCCTTTTAAAAGAGCAACAGCTCCAAATTGTTTAAATGACTTATAAGAAGAATATGTTTCTAGGTGAATATTATATTTTTCAAGTAAGTATATGTTAGTCATGCAATCTTTCATTCTCAAATGAGCAAAGGCTTTAAGAAGGTCATGAAATGACTGCTGTGATGGTCACTATCGCACCAAAAAACCTGGCATTATGAGTATTCCATTACATTGGTGTTATGAGCAGTTGAAGCCTCTATAGATAGAGTGCTATTAATCACTCTGAGTTGTGTTCCCAGCAATTTATTGGCCGGGATATTAAAAGAAATAAGTTTGTGTCACCATAGGAAAATATTATCATGTTGAAGTCAGCAAAACATGAATTGCTGAAGAAGATGAAAGACTTCTAAAAGAAAGTAATGCATGTAATAATGCAAAATGACGAAAGAAAAAACATTTTCAAATTACAGAAATAAGTGCTAATTCTTTGAAAGGTTGCCCATATGCATTTTTATTTAGAGTTGTGTTAGCACTGCAAGAGTATGAGCATATGAACATGAGAATATGAATTTTCTGAGTTTATTGAAGCTGCTTGAGTGTGTGCAAATTCATCACTCCTCGTTTCTTGAAACATTGGTTATATTGGATGGTAAATGCCACAAGTAGTTCAGCTGCTCTTACCTACCTTCAATGCAGCCTTCTACTATCTCTGCTTTTCATTTATATCATGTTGATACATAGTAGTTGTTTGTTCTTGACTGAAACTCAATCATTTTTCTGTCCATGAAGCAAGCATTTTCTAATGCCCCTGGTATTTAAAGTCTTCCCTTCATCCTGGAGGCAAAACACCACCAATTGGTAGATCTTTCACTTTAGGATCACTGTAATTTCAGACTTGCTGGTTCTTTGCCCCTGGGTATGTGATGGAAACACATTTGGATCTAGGCCATGAAGATGATTAAAAGAACTGAGCTTTTGAATGTATTTGATGATTCATATGTCACCCTCTACTTTTACTATTGTAGAGCAAACCTTAATAGGCCTGAGTTTATGAGATTGACTCTAAGAAGAATAGTAATATTTCTGTTGTCCCAGCCTCCCACACCTTCACCCTCTGAGTTTTAAGAGGCCCTGTCTTCACAAAAAATCAAAACTCAAATAGACAATATATTTCAAGGATTAGCATCCTCCAAATATATTAACATAAGACTTTGGTAATGTCAGTTTTGGTGACGTACAAGTATTATCTTTGGGAAAAACATTAATCAAAAACATGTTTACCTGTGTCCCTTTTGAGCCCTTTTTTTTTAAATAGTCCCTTTACAGTATAGAACATATTTTTAATCTTTTACAAAGTTCCTGAAGCTAACCTCTTTCATAAAATGGTTGAGTGGGCAGTCTTTACATTAAGTGAATGAAAAATTTTGTCCTTTCGGATGATTACTGATTTTACCACATCACTAGCAGACATGGATCTCACTATGTGCAACTTTCTCTGGCAATATATTAAAGTATAGCAAATTAAACAAGAGTAAATCATTTGCCTGGGTTTGTTGCTCTTCTTGTCTCTATTCATTGTTCCTGTATTTTTTTTTATATTCCACTGAGTTCTCAAGTCCAGTTCTCTGTTACACACTGGTAGTCTGTGACAAACTCTGTAGTTACATATAATCAAAAGATAAAATAGTAAAAGGGAAAATTGGATAGAATCACTCTTCTGTGCTTGGATTCTGTAAGATTTACTGGTTGAACTGTTTTCTCAGCCATGCCTCAGTCAGGAGGGTATATTACATCTACACTTGCTTCAGCAGCTGCTCCTTAATGTGTCACTAGCGTGCCATTCATAAACAGAAAATCTCATGAACTTCATAGGGCAAAATCTGGCTGCAATTCAGAGGAAAGAAAACATGCCTTTTGTACTAGCCCCAAGGATGCACAAACATTTGACTCCCCAGTACTAATAAGAAACAAGATCAAGTCCTATGTTAATAAAAACTGGATTAAAAATACGCAATTCTTGTGGGTGATCAGAGTTACATCCACTCATTTGAAATTAGAAATCTCTTTCACATTTTTTCCTTCCCCACTGAACATTTAATTTTGAATATTATATGTTTTGATAGAAACAAGGTTTTCATAAGTCATAGATTTTAAAGGTAGATACGGCTATTTAAATTACCTAGACTAACTTCCTGTTAACCAAAATCTCAAAATCTGTATTTTCTGTATTGAACTGGTAGTTTTTCTTTGCTGTCTTCGTAGCCTATTCACCTAAACATCACACAAAGCACCTTCTCAAGATGGTTCTAATATGTAGATTATCACATTCACCTTTTTTCTCGTTAGTTAAATTCTTCTTAAATGTTGATATTTTTCTATAAAAAAATTTTTGTAATTATGTTTTTTTTCAAAAGTCACAAATACCATTGAATCAGTAATTATTTTTTAATTGTTCACTCCCTTTTTCACTCAGGCAGAGAAGAAGCTCTTGTAATGGACTGTATTTCCAGTATTATTCAGGAGTCAGTAAAGAATGGAAGAATTTTTCCAAAATATTTGTGCATATTGTGTCAGAGAGTGTTGCACCAAGTCATGTGAAAACAACCTTCTCTCCAGGGCCAGCAGAACTACCTACTTAGGACCTGATCCAAGATTCATAGAAGACAATGAGATTTTTCTACCAGTCTCTGTGGGCTTGTGATCTTATAAAAAGTGAAAATCTCGTGCCCTGCATGAGAAGATCAATAAATGGGTAAATTGGGTACATCCACTTTAACACTGAATATGAAATATCTCATGTGTTCTTCTTGGATGGTGAATTAGAGATGTACACATATTTTATAACATAAACAACCCTCATTTTTTCTCTATATCCTCTGCCTTTTTTGACAAAAAAATGTCTTTCAAGAAATAAAAAGTAAAGGTACCTGTTCCAGAAGCATGTGTATAAATAGTTTTTCAAAGAGGCATCACCAAATGAAACATTGAAATTATCAACATTTGTCTTCTTAGCCAGCCTACATCAAAGTTAATGACAAAAATCCAAACACAATACACCAGTGCAGATCCATTAAAATGGAAAAAAATGTTCCCCTCATTTCATACACTATGAAAAACAAAGTACACTTGTAATTATTATTTATTTTGAGCATGGTAGTTGAGTCCCCAGGGTTTATTTTGCTGAGGATTTCTTGCCAGTAATGTGAAAAACAGAAACTCTTGCATCTGGCAAGGTTAAGAAGGGAATACTTGCTCTTCATTAGGATCCCAAATGACTCTACTGAAATTTGTGACTGAAATCTGCACAGAACAAGTAGGCCCCTGAAAAATCATTGTTTTGGGCTTTCAAGATATCCCATTTTATTTTTCTGTGTTATTAAAAGGACTAACTGGACAAGATAAAACAGTTATTGAATCACTATTCTGGGTTGACTTTAAAGAAAAGTTATAGAGTTTGTTAAAACAGTGTTTAGATTTATCTAAGTCCTTTTCATGGCACTGTTTACTGATTATTTATTTGGTTTCCGTTCTGCCAGTTGTCTTAAACTGAGGTACTCATGAAACTGGGCATCAAAATGTACTCCAACAGGTTCAGACATAAGGGCTCGTGCATTTGTTTCACATTTGGTTCCTAAGAAATTTCATGGGGAATGCTAGTTATTACCACTTGGTGATGGGAAAATTAATGATTCCAACACTATCTATCATCTGTGAGACACTGTAACAGTACAGTTTACAAAATGCTTCTCACACATATGACTGTAGTGTTATCTGCTTCATTGGAATATGTAGATTACTCCCCATTATCTCAAATGTATTATGCCTTATCTACAACTGTAGAAAATGTGATCTACTTTTTTTCAGAAGAGTATGCAACATCATAATTACAGGATTTTTTTTTATGTATCAAAATTACATTAATTAATTTAATTTTGACTACGTCCATCAACTGAGCGATTTGTTAAAGTATAACACGATTGCAAAAAATACAGTACATAGCCTGACAATAACTCTAGCTTGGAAGGGGAGAGGTTACTTAGGTTCAGCTGCTCCCCACACACAGTGTAGGCACCAAGAAATCTGGACACCAAATAATAATATTATCTCTGTTTCCTGAAAGCATATTTCGAGTAACACAGACTATACTTGTAGTGTGGCCAGAAATTTCCTTTAGCCAGCACCTGAGCTGAGAGCACGCTGTATAACATATTAATCTCATTCCCCAAGACAGGGCCTCTTTTGCTGTCAAGTATATTTCTAAAGCTACAAAGCCCAACCACTGTTTCTTAATATTCAACTATGTAGTGGCTGAGGTCAGATAAGGCATACAACAAAAAAGGAACAAATCATCATTCCTTCCCATTGCTGTAAATACGCACAAGACATGCATAAATTCAGCTTATAAAAAAATATATATTTGGCATGAGGGGATGAAAACTATTCAAAACCTGAAAATTTAAGTGGCAGTGATGACTACTCAGTCTGATCAGAGATTTTGAAAACATACTTATATTTTTAGATATAATTTAAGCACAATTGGGGAAAAAATGGTCAGAGGTATAAATATGACCACTTAGCTGATACTTTTTTTTGAATACTGCAGTATGTATCAGTGAAATAAAATTCAACAAATCTACTTGATTGAAAATTATGTTATTCAAAAGAAAATACCTGCTTAAGAAACAGTCTTCTTTTTTGCTAAAAGAAAAGTCAAATATTTATTGAAAATCAACTCCAGATAAAGTGTTCTTGGAGTTGGAGACCAAAATTATTATCAAAATCAAGACAGGGTGGGTTTTATTATTTCATGGAAGACAGAATAAAATTGTCTATTTAGGAACTGTGGAAAGAGTTAAAACAAACAGAACACTTACTAAATTTCAAAAAGCAATGTATTTGTAGGGGACTTAGATCACCCTGATATTTAACAAATTACTATTACATAAAAGGGCATTCATTTTACCATATCTTTCATGAAGTAAACAAAATAGCAACTGAGAAGCATACTTAATCACATCATAAATAAAGATGTCATTATTTCAATGAAAGGTTATTATTGAAATATAAGTATTTTTTAACTCATGTTTTCCCAGAAATTATTTTTTGTGAGACTAAGCTTCATCTGATAAAAATGGGCATAGCTTCGTTGAAAATGAGCTATGGTAGTGATGAATCACCTCAACTTAAGTTCCACAGGTCAATAAAGTAAGATTATTATTTTCCCTTTAACTGTACCATGACATTGTTGCAGGCTTGAGGTTTCGTGTTTGACTTTTGTTAGATTTGTTTGCTTTTTCTTTGTTGTTGTTTTTTTTTTTTTTGGTTGGTTGGTTTTTGTTTTGTTTTTTTGTTTTCTAAACTCCTCTATCAATTCTTTTCCTTCTTATTTCTTAACATATGTCCTCAAGTTAGGGTATTTCTTTGTACTTTAGTTGAAAATTCTTCACCTGCTTACAATTCATTTGGAGGTGTCACGAATTCCCCATGGGTTTTGACTCTAATTGCAGGGTCTCATTTATCACATACATTTACATCTATTCTACATTAAAAATATTTTTTATTCCTGATACATATGTGAATAACACCTTTATATAAATTTCAAACTAAAATCTCTGATTAAAAGCCATAATAATACAAAAGTATTGTTTTACAGGATGCAGACCTGCAGTATTTTCTCTACAGTATTTATACTAAATTAGAGACATTCAGTTTTCTGCCTTTCTTGAATACCAAATAAGTAAAAGACTCTTTTGTTACTTCACAAGAGAATGAAACAATTGACACAATGATTAAATGTTTTTTCCCTTACTCAATACTACATAACAGCTAATTAATATTTTAGTACATAAGTTAAACAAAGTTTTTTGTTTCTACGAGAGTTTCCCACCAATGAGGATATGATTCAAAACCACTTTTCCTCATCAGGTTCATTTTCTGTAGCATGGAGTGGCTACTTTTTATTCTGACCTCACACAGAATGATTCCTTCTCCCCTATCTTGGAAACAAGGATGTAGAGCAAAGATGCTGCCTCTGCAGTCCCTCAATGTAGTCTGTGATTAAAAAGTAAGATCTCCCTTTCTCTTTATCTCCACCATCAGTTATACGCAATATTTTGAGAATTTTTACTTCCAAAGGATTTTCTTTATTTTCTGTGTTTACTTAAACTGAAAAGACTGCATTTGGAATAGAATATTGTATCTTTCCTAGGAAAATACACCTGAGAAAAAAATAGTCAATATTCATCTTCTGGCATTCCTATTGCAATTTCAGTACAAGAAGCATTGTCCCATCACAAAACCCAGTCTTTTACCTAATTCAATATTCTAGTTTTCCTCTGGTAAGACTTTCCTTCTTTCTAAACAATTTCCCCAATACTGAGGAAACAAGAATTTTTCCTCTCATCTGAAACAATTGTGCATGTACATCTGTTTCTAGAGGTACAAAGATAAAAGAAAATGAAACAGAGAGAAATTTATGTAAACACTGAAATGTGAAAGAGGGGAGATGAGCTGTCTTAATACTAAGTAATGTTACCTGTATATTTTATCCCTTCTTTTACACTGTCTCTGAAACACAGTACTTGACATGTGATTTTAAAAAAAAAACTTGGGAAGATTTAAGAACAAACAGACCAAACATACCAAAAACTCTTCAAATATATCAAATGAATCCCACAAGCAAGACTCTGGATCTTTTAGACCACCAGAGTGCAAACAAAGAGGATCAAAAGTCTGTAGGTAAAGTAAATGATTTATTGGCATGGATCTGTACCAGAGAGGACAGTACTGTCCTCGGATTAGTCTTTACAAGTAATGAGAGTAAAACCACTACAGAGATAAAGGGATCAAAAAGAGTTGATGGAACAACTTCAGAAAGACAATTGAAATCATTCAAAAGGACCAGATTGCATTCATCTGAGAGCTCAGTGGAAGCTAGAGTCTGGAATAGCCATCCTAGTAATATACACATGGCTTAAAATCATTCTGAGAAAGAACTAAAATAAAAACTGACTTAATACTCTGAGCTTGATCAAGAAAGATTCTCAGGATGAATAGGAATTCCAGAAAAAAACCTGCACTCTGTTTGCAGGCCTAAAAGCTTTAAAAGCTTTGTAATTTTTATTATTCCTTGGGAGTCACACTGCAGATTGCTAAATTTTATAAATTACCAACAGAACTGAAAGAAAAAACATGAAAAGCAATGTTTCCCTTCCATTAGAGTAAATTAAGTTTTAATTCTTTCCTGTCTGTTTTTTTTCAATCAGGAAAATATGAAGGACAAACATATCAACATAATGAAAAAGTATACTGTATCACATAATTATTCTGATGAGTCATTTGACAATATAAATTCACAGGAAGGTTGTATTTTATGTAAAAACAGAAACCACACTTTATTATAGAGGTATATCATACGCTGTTATTTAAAATTAGAGGCTGATCTCTAAAAGGGACTAACTAACCTATAAGGTCTTGGAGCTTCTAATGTGGAACCTTTGCCCAGCAAAATTTCCTTCAGGTGATAATACAAAATTTACAGAGTACTTAAATGCCCTACTGCAAGAAAAAAAAAAAAAAGCAAACTAAGTTTCTGATAGTCTGTAGTGTTGTGGTGCAAGAAAAATATGTACTAAGGAATTGTGGTAGTTAGAAAGGTAAGGAATTGAATGTTTTTTCGTTTGTATTTTTGTTTGGTTTTTTTCAACTTATTTCTGCAACTGCTTCCAAGATCTATCTGTCTAGCTGTTTGGTTGTAGAACTCTAATTGACCATGCCACTTTGTAGATATTTTCTTACTAATGGTAAGGGAAGAAAAAAGAAAATTATTTTATTTTTAAAAATCTTTTACAATATTGAATATAACCACATAATAAAATATACCTCATGTTTTGAAAATTTCTGAGACAACCTCAAAACTGATTAGTCTCAGACATAAAAAATATGCAATAACTGAGAAACAAAAATATTGAAATATAGTCTGGTTTATTCCACTGAGATACTGGAATATTAGAATATACTGGTATATCTGCAAGTTTTCATCTTTCAAAGCAAATATTGCAGTTGACTACAGAGGAACTCAGTAGGACATCTTAGAAAGGTTTGTGCATGGACATGATAATTAAACACTATTTATTCATTGAAGTTTCATTTATACACACCACTAACTTCAAGGTGGAATTTTCTTACTTCTGGCTGGACAATATTATTTCAGTGATGGAATTTGAATTTCCATTAATTATAGCAAGGTCTGTCAGCTGACATTTTCACTCTGGGTGTTACGGTGCTCTGTGAAATCTAAATACAACTCGGATTATTCTGCGAAGCTCAGCAGATACCCTGGCAGCCAGCCACGCTGAGCTCCATGCTGTGGCAGCTGCCCTGTTAGCAGCACCAGCTGACTAGGGACATCTACCTGAGCTGTTGTCAAACCCTTCGCTGTCACTGTCATTTAAACACCCTCCAAGAGGACGCCTCAGGAGAAAAAGAAGAGTTGAAAGCTTCATCAGAGATTGGGTCTTCATCATTGTGGAAGAAAACTCATAAAAGTTCAAACAGCATTTCACTGCATGGCTGAAAAAAAGGGGCACTAGGAAGAGAGTGGGTTTTGACGATGCACAGCTTTGATTTCTCCTCAAATTTGAGTGTAGAATGCTAACAATGCAAATGTAATGCAAACATTGCAGCTATGAAAAAGTAAAAAATTAGAAAATAGAAATACAATAGAAAAACCTGAATACAAACCACTTAGTGTAATTTTCAAAAGTGACCTGACAAATACTTTGTAAGAAGTAAATTGGGATTTTTTTTTGGTTAAAAAATATATGATTTCCAAATTGAGGCTGGATTTCCAAACACTGATATCTAATATATTAAAGAAAAAATATTGAGAAATCAAGTCCATCCTGAAATACATGTATTGACTTTAAAAAAAAATACCCATTCCCCAAGCCTAAACAGAAAAAAAAAAAACCAAACTAAACACCAAAAATCGTAATAAACCTAAGAATTCTGTTTGGAGTCAGAAAAAAAACTAAAGTGACGTTGCCAGAGCTATTGCTGAAATTGAGACCCTGCAGATGGTAATTAAACACAGGTGACACTGTACTCACTAACACTGCTAATGATTATATGAGGAAAATTCAGTATGAAATCAGATATAAAAAACCAGGATGATGACTCTTTATGTATTCTGGCATGAGTAGTTAAGAAAAAAAGATATGTGAAGGTCTTTTAGGCACTGTAAAAAAAACCCCTAAGGTAAGATTCACTTATGTGTTATGTTACCCTGAAAGAAGAGTCACATAAGAAAAGATTTTAGGAGTTGTCACATATGCAAAAATATAGGCCACATCAAGAAAGGACTCCTGCTGATATCACAGTAAAAAGCACTATTTGAAAGTGAAGTTTAGTTTATACCTTTTTCTTCAAAGTTACATCCTATTCTAGCCCTTTTGTCTTACTTTCTGCAGACATTTTTTACGGGAACAGAGAAGGTCTAAATTGGTGATTCATATATCCTATTTTTACTAGACATAATTTACAGAGTAATATATAACAGTAGGTCCTCCTTAAAAGAATGAGCTTAAGTCATTTACAGTTAAGTATAGTTTAGACATGGAGCAGCTAGTTCCCATCATCTCTGTTCAACAGCTTGGAAAGAAACTGTAAAAATAACACTGTCCCTGTAAGAAAGGGCTAGACAGCCTTTGTCTGATACACCTCTATTGCTGTTGCATTCCAGAAGAGCATGAGCTGAACATGATTTTGAACCTGAAGCATTTTATTAAATGGAAAAATGGGAAAAGAGGATTCTGGTAGTATTAGAAACTGATGTCAGAATCACTTGATCTTCCAAACGTATCAAGTCATATATTAGATGGCAAAGGTTACTCTATGGGAGCTGCTACCACTATAAGAAAACAATTTTGAAGTCATCAGATGAAAAATTATGGCCATGAACAGCATTCATGTCACAAGTTCTTATATGAATTTCTCACCTTATATAGACATTGCAGAGCAATGAGTGAGAAGGATGATTCAGTTTAACAAGGTCATGCAATAAGCAAACATTGAAACAGAGGAGCCCAGGGACAGAGACAAACAGGACAAGTGCATTCTTACAGAGATATTATAATGATAGTGCCACTACATCAGGAGACCTCTGCAGGTCTAAGGAAAAATCCTTTAAAAAGTAACTGACCATCAGTTGTAGGCTGAGCTGTTGGACTGCTTATAAACTCAATAATCTGTGTGGTATGTCAATGTTGGTTTAAGTGTTATATTATGGATTGGCAGGGAAAATGTGATTGGGCTAAGTTGCTCTGAGATGTAAGATCAGTTGCCGGAACCTCATGTTTAGTCTAGCATCACTTACAGTGCCCTGATTTACTGTGTGTGCAACTGATACGACGAAGGACTTATATGAGACTCATGCCACTGTGGAATAGCAGCTGGAGCCCAGATGTAATGTCCTAGGGTATCACTGATGGAATTGGAGGTCCTTACATAGTCAATCTAATATTACATAGTCAACTTCTAAGTCTTAAAGAGGAACTTCTGTTTCAAGGATATTTACAAGCTCCCAGAGTACTGGACATTTTACTAAATATAAAGTTGATGAAATTCTCAGCCACATGCAGTACCTTTTCCAAGAGAAACTGAAAAGGCTGTGAGCTGTTATTGCTGTTATATTGCTGTATGAGGCTCATGAGCACCTATGTATTTTATCAAAGAGGGATACAGCAGTGCTCAGAATGAATTCTTTTCTGTTATATACTCAAGTAAAACCACTCAGAATTATGATTATGAGCCAACTATATGTGGGAAGTTATATGATCATACTTATTTTCTGAAAGAAAAAGCATTGCCACTCCAGGTCTCTGGAGAAAAAAAAAAAGAGAGGGATTAGGGATGTTAAATATAATAGTTGGCATTTTTCCTGTTTCTTTTTTTTTTCCAAGCTTTTGATTAAATTAAGTTACATCACTAAAATTCTAGGTCTACTTATTTGCAGTATAACATGTATATATAACATGTACGGTTAACCAACAGTGTCATGATATACAGTATTTACAACATATTAAAAAGCGATGTTCTTTTTGTGATCTGCTCTAAAATGAAGGGCAAATCTCCCGCAGAAAGGAAAAACAAAAACAACAAAGCTCTATTTTTTTCAATCCAATAATTGCAGACTGATTGCCAAATTATGTGGAAAATTTGAATAAAGATTTTATACATTTCACCACTAAGAGGGCATAACTTTTTTTTCCATGAGCATCCTTATGATCAACCTAAAATGGAATATATGTTCAGTGGCTAAGTTGTCCCTGGGACCTGATTATTTTTCCATCTTCTCTGCAGGTATAAAGAGCTATCTGTAAATACAGTAATTTGGTCCCTATACAATTCTTTCCTTTTCCAGTTTTATCCACTGTATAATGAAGGTCTCACAGCTCAAATATTGGCTATTTTCTTTTATCTACAGCAGTATGTATTTTATTAGTTTCATTTTTTGATAACAGATTTATACCTTACATGTAACTCCAGATGGGTTCCCAGAGAGTAAAAGTGACTGGCCTCATGTTTCTCTTCAGCTACAGGAGTGGCTGCAATTGTTAGGAGAGCTGTCAATCTCTTCCTAATGCATTCAAGTCCTTTGGAGGAAAGCACAGGCCAAAGGGGAAAACCCAGAAAGGAATACTTCTGAAGCTGATTATAAAGGAGGCTGAGTTCTAGTCAAAGGTACAGTTCCAACAGTCTGATTAACATTCTCCTGTAAAATAAGGACCAGAAAGTAAGCCATTAATTTTATGGCTATTTTTTCCCACTCCTTGGTTTTTCATAAGTTGGACTTCCTTCCAGGCTAATTAACCACTAAACATTTTACAAGCAATCCAAGTGCGGAAGCTGTAAAAGATGAATTGCACTTATGAAGTAATTGACAAAGAGTATATTGGGCCTTTTAAGCAATGATATTGTGCATCTTAATACAGGAAGAAAGGATCCTTTGTACTGCAGTTTGATAGGTCATTAGTTAATTCTCAGAACTCTGCACTAGATAATAATGGCTCAAGGCTAGAATGAACCTGCCTGGATTAGGGTAGGAAACCCTACCTCAAAACGTCGCCAGAGAAAACACTTAATGTTTGTGTCTTGGTATTATCAAAATACCCCCTGCGTTATCTTAGATTAATTCCCTGGCTATTTTCTTTTCTTTTGGCAGCAAAGTCAGAGCTGACAAACCCAGGCAGTTCTCAAGGAAATTCAATTACTGAAATGTCTGACAGCTTGCTTTGCTGCTTCTAACTAAAGTTTTGAAAGTTACATGCTGCATGTATAATATGGTTTTCACTACAAAGGAATAGATTTGCATTTTCTAGGGTAAAATCATTTTCAAGCTGTAGGAGTCTAATGATAAAAGATAAAAAATGAAATGCTGAAGTTCGTATTTTGCAAAGAAATTAAGTAAGTTGAGTGGCTGTCACATGAAACTTGGAAAATACTGTGTTTTCTAAAAGCAGAGTTTACCTGCCTTCCTGTGTAAATGAGGGAATGACAGTCAATCTCAATAGTACCTGCATATATAATGTTCTAATTAGTCCATATGATGCAAGATGCAAATGTTCATAAACTTTTCAGAAATCAGGAGAATTTTATTTGTTCCTATCTCAGCATCAATAATTTGAGTTCTGGATCCTATGAAGTGGTACCTCTGTGTTTGTCATTTAATTATTTTTAGAGATGAAAAACATCTTGGTCGCTGCACTTGCTAAAAGCAGGTCAGGCCACGTTTCCTCTGTGTTAAACTCACCCTTTTCATTTTTCTCCAGAAATCTGCAAACAGACAAAAGACAAAGGTATAAGCAATGAATACTTTCTCACAGAGTTAGGCTGTTAGCCAACTCCAGCTATCATGTAGGAGGCACAAAGGTAGAACCAGATTCTGAAATAAGAGCTTGGGCTGTCTCAAAGTCATCAAATCAAAAGCTATGATCCAACAACTTCAGGAACAACATTAAATTCCTAATTCTCATGAAAGACTTCTTAGCATTTACAATTTCAAACCTGAAGAAGTGCCTTAGTTCGGCACAAATCTCTTGAAAATCACTATACTGTTGTCTACCTACAAGGTAGGTACCTCCTAAGTGCTAACTTGCGGGTTAGAGTATGCTCCTTGTAAGCAGTAATTTCAATCTCTTCACTGTCCAAGATGTAGTTTAAACTACTCTTGAGGAAGAAGATTGGTGCAGTGGGAGGTGGAACCACCCATTGTGCCAAAAGTAAATATATTTCAAAAAAAGAAAAAGAATTTGTGAGGTCTCACTTATTTTTTTTCTTCCAAGGTCATTTATTCAATTCATATGTTTAAAAACAAAATGGGTTCCTTCCCACACAATGTAGAATCCTAAGGAGTAGCTGTAGTTGTAGCTATAACCACAGTTGCAGTAGTACCTACTACCCATTCTGCTGCACTGAATCTTACATTACTGTTGCATAACAGCTCAGATTCTACCAGAGGGAAAAAAAATCTTTCCGTAATAGTATGGCCAATGTAATGCTTGGAGCACCAACATATAGCTCCTTTTGACTGGAATTAGTAGCTACAATTTATCACTGAAAAAATATACTAGGCTTGACCATGCCAGTTTAAAAATTTACCCTTTGCTTCACTACTGTATCACTCCTGCTTTACATCAGAGAAATTCTATTACAGAAAATGAGTTTATGCCAGCATAAAGATAGAATAACACGCTGATGAAACAACCTGAACTTTCAGAAAAAATAGGTCTGTGTAAAGAAACAAGTTGTAAATCTTACCAGCATGCAAAATGCCTCCAAAGATCATTCTTTAGATTGCCTGGATCACCAATCCAGTTTATATGCATATTCATGGTAACTGAATCATTATGGAGTGTAGATACTGACCACATGGTATTCCTTTCACTGAAATTGAATTACCGTAACGACTGTAACAAAATCACCCTCAGATCCTTTTTTGGTCAAAATGGTAATTTCAGAGGTAACTTTAAAAACTCATTATTTCAAGTGAACAAACCCGATAGGGCTCAGGAGGAACGCCCACCAAGGGATTCAGAAAAAAAATAGAATTCCAAATCCATTTTCAAAAATGACACAAACAATTCAAGAGCCTAAACTTTTGGGGTTAAGGATCTTCTAAGCCCAGTAACAGAATAGGAGCCTCCATTTTGTAGCATGAACAGATTAGCTTCAGGGATCAGTTTACGAGGCATGTGTATTATCTCACTCCACAATCAAGTGATGCATGTGAATATGGGCTTATAGATGGACACATCTGCCTCAAGATTTCAACTCAGAGAATTTAATTCCATTTCATTTCACTTCTTTTATTCAGGCAATTAAATCATCAACAGACCTTTGGGCTAAACTGGAGCCAATGAACTTTGCTATTCCTTCACTGCAGCTTAAGCATTCATACACAAGTTGACTTCCACCAGTTAAAAACAGAAGTGTATCTATTGTTTCTCAAAAGTTAACCTAGTGTTTTAATAAGTCTGGAGAGGTGCATTAAACCACATCAGACCCGGTGTAGCACTACAACTGCAGCTACAACATAACCTCCAACTGTGGTAGTTTTAATATACTATAGAGCATCCATTACATTGAATATAAAAGTATAATTCACATTACAACAACACCGTGGCCAACACCTTAAAGATGAAAAGAAATATACTCCAGTATCACCTCTGGGAGTTGTCTTGTGTCCCCTTTTGGATACTGAAAAATTATTGCTTGAAACACATTATGTTATAGAGTTGGACATAATAACCAGCAACACCATTTCGGTACCAACTTTTCAAACAGTGATTCCTTTAGAAAGTCTAGATGTGACACCTAAGTTCTCAAAGGATTTGGCTGTTTTACACAAATTCAATACACTATTTTAAGGTTTTGTACTAATGATTTCGATGTATTGTTACACACGCTCAGTGTGTTTGACTACAGCAGGGATTAAATAAATTGTGTTTTAGGGATTTGATGTTGAGAGGAAAGTATTTGGCTATGTAAATTGAGATCTAGAAGGTCCTTGGTTCACTACCTGTCTTTGGGGTCTTGTATCACTTCCACTCTTTGAGAAGACTGCTATGTATCTTTTCAGATACATAGGACTACATAAAACATAACTAGAGTTATAAAACAGTTATTAAATTAGCTTTGAAATTAAATCTAAAAAATAGATGTCTCTTTTTTAGAGTCTAGAGCAGCAGTTTAAATGGACAGAAAAAAACCCAAAGGATTTACTATAGATTCAGTTAACCCTTGGGACAAAGTCACAAAGTGCATTAAATATTTCAATTTTAATTTCAATCTTTCTAGATTACCTTTATTAAAAATATGAAAAACTTGACAGTTGAATATTAATGAATTATCTCCTTTGGATATCAACCCGTAGTACTGCAGCAATGAACTTGTTGCAGGAAAATCTCTGTTTTAAAGCATTAAAACTTGATGTTGTGGAATCTGGCTGAACAAAAGCCAGACCAAAGTGGAAGAACAAAACAAAACAAAAAAATCTCATACCCAAGAGATAACAACCAATATTCTTAAAAATACATGTTAACTTTCTGCATCACAATCTTCAGACTCCTTGAAAAACCTTTAGTTTTGTTTTTTTCCTCAAATTTTAAGAGATCTATGAGTCTTGGAAATATTAAGGAACAAAAAAGAAAGCAATATTTTACACAATGTCACATCAACAGAAAATAATTTATATATTATTTAATTCCACAATAATACTAGCATAGAACAGTTCAAACAGAAGATAGTGTAAGATTGTCATGATACTTTGAGCAGCCATGATTTATTGGCACCTTCTTCTGTCCTCATATATATGAAAAGTATCTGACTAACCAAGAAGAGATTAATCATAAAGAAGTATCCAAAGGAACCATCTAATTTCTGAATTCATGATTAGATGGCTATATTTGGCTAAACAGAAATGATAAATAACAGTATAACTTTCATTGGATTTTTCTTCATTAATAGTTCAATAATATCCATATACTCAATATGTAAATGTTAATTAAATCATATTTACTGTGTTTATCAGCATTTAAAGATTTTTATGGTATGAGTACATTAGCACAATCCTTGACTGAAAGAATCAAAAGACACAACAGACTATGAAGCAATTTAGGTTAGGGTATGATCAATATAATATATAAAATAGCTGAAGTAATATATCTGAGGCTGAAATATTATGCAAGTACTGATGTTAAGGAGCTACCTAGGGCCTATACTTTGGTTTGTCTGTTCCTCAGACCTGCCCATAAATAGAAAGTAATTTAACTGAAAATTACATTGGATGTTACACCTAAATTGGTTCACCACATTATTAGGTAAAGCCCATATTGGAGGCAAATGATTTTTCTGGATACAACTGTAACTACTGGACTACAAACAGTTCACCAGAAAAGTCATAGAATAGAAAGATGCTGTGACAGACTAAAAAACATAGAGAAAGTTGCTATAAACCCACAGAAACAGTGAAGAAATTATTTAAAAATTATTTAAGAAGGAAGTAAACCCAACAACTCATCAAGTCTTGAATGTGTATGACATTACTAGGCTGGATACGAGTGTAGCTTTACACTGCAGTTGCTATATGAAAAGCCTTAAAATCTGGGCTTCTTCTTGTGCAAATACATATTTTGTAGAAAATTATCTTCTGAACTGTGATGCAGCACTCATTTGCTTTCTCAACAGATGAGCTCAAGCAAAACCTGCAGACCTGATACACAGTCAATTGCACATAACAGCAATCTGACACTTCTCTCACTCTTCATCCTGATCAGTATGAAAGTAGAGTGCAGTAATGTTGCATGTGTCCCCAAATACAGCCATATTGATGCTTTTTATGTAAATGAAAGTGAAGAAATTACCAGGTGTAAGCAATGTGTCCTTATTTGGCATTTCTCATTGTATGAATGTCAGTATTCGTAATGAATTCAAATTGGAATTTCATTATCAAGCCAAAGTCTATAGGAAATGTATGTTAATCTTTTCTCTCAGTGGAATGGGAAATATGAAGTCATAAATGATCTTCATGCTTAATAAATAGTTACAGTTATTACATATGATAGGAGTCCAGATTGCACCATTCTTCCTCATAATGCAGGGTATCTTCATTTTCAAGTGGCTCTACTGAAATTAATATTGCTATATGGAGAACAAGTCATGACTCAAAATGAAGAAGACTAAAAAATATTTCATTTGGGTTTTGGACAATAATCATAATACTTCCTATAATAATCTAGTAGAACTCTATCCTCTCCATCAACAATGCTCTGCCTGGATGCACATATCAAAAGAAAGAAATTTAGGATTATACAAGGTCTGGATTACATTTCATGAGTTTACACATGCTTGAATAGACATCTGTAGAAAAATCACCCAGGTGTGTAAGTTTCAAGTATTTGAAGCTATTGGTAAGATTTAGGTTTAATGACAGCAATAAGGTACTTTTTTTGCTTTTTTTAATATCAAAAAATTAAATTTTTAATTCTTATGCTATTAAACACTATAACCTTTTAAAAGTCTTCTTTCCATTTTTCTTTTTGCCACTTTATATGCACTCTTCTTCATGCCTTAATGTGTTTAACATTCTTTCAAACATTGTTTTTCATCCTCAGAATAATCTGAGTCTGAAAGGACCTTTGCTGTGCCATCTATCCGTTTCATCCTTCCTGTGTTGTGTTACTTCTTTTAATTTGTTTGCTCCAATATCATCTTTAATTGATGAGTAGCTATTTCACCTTGAATAGCCCTAGAGGCAGTGACTCCCTAACATTCCTCTGGCAGTTTGTTTCATTGTCTATCTGTTTTAAGAGTTTGAACGTTTTTCATACTATTTAACCTACATTTTCCTTGCAACAGCCCAAGCATATTACTCTGTCTTGGGTGACTAATGAGAATAATTTCCCTTGTCCCTTTGCATATCTGTAGAAGGATATCACACTTTTCTTAGGTCTTCTTTTCTTTAGATTGTACAGCCAACTTATCTTATTAACCTTTTTCTCCCCTCACAGATCTTACTTTCCAAACCTTCTCTCATTTTCTTGATCTCTCTTTTCTTCATTTTATGTCCCATTGCTCAAATGATAAAAGAAGAAAAGAAATGTCAAGAAAAACTGTAGGCAAGCTTTTGAAAACAAAGCCCGAAATGAGAATTTGTTTTAATTCATACTCTAAAAATACAAGTACAAAGAATAAAATATCCAAATGAAAATCACCACTGGAGGGCTGATGTGTTCACACATGCAGGCTGTGTGCGTAACCGTATGACTGTTCAAATCCTTTGGAAAATAGTGTGTCTGCTTGTCAAGATCTAAAGCAAAAGGACTGAGATTTCAAAACAGAAAAACAGATTAAACAATCCCTTGCCTATTGAAATAATTTGTCCTTGTCTCAGCTGCGGGTCTCATTTGATTTATTTTTTTTTTTATGCAGTAGTTTGATGCTTTTGCTTCACAGCACTGCAAAACAAACAAAAAAAAGAGAACTTTCTAAAAGTAGTGAAGAACTAATTTAGTCACATCTGACTTAGGATATTAGAATAATGCTGCTGATAGTGGTCAGTCTTTAAGGAGACAAGAGCTGCATTACCAGGTCCAAAAAAAAGACCACAACAGTGTCACTGGCATTGGCCAGCAGCAGGTGAATATATGATATAAGAAGAAGAATAGGTTGTCCTGACAGGGTCTGATGACCAAATATTTTAACTCAGAAGAATTTAATTTACAATGGGTTTATCGTTCAGTTTGACCTCTGTTATTGGCTTGTTCCCTGTTTCATTGAGCTCATCCCTCTCAGTCTCTTGTGCAAGACTGACTTCCACAGGAATTCTGCTGGGACAGTATTAGTCAGTTTCAATTAAAAATATTACAACTGATGATGTTTTACTTGCCAAGAGAGATGATAAGTACCAATTTGAATTGGCATGTTTCACTACCAAAACAAAGGTGAGTTTTCTGTGACATAAACCGAGAGAGAGAGCAGACACATTGCAGTCCTTTACTCTGTTTAGAAATACTTGGGAGGCTCATTTTCTTCTTCCTCCCTTCCCCCTGCCCCTCCTCCAGCCTTCTTCAGTTCCCAGATGAGTCTCATGTCAAGAAGAAAGTCTCATGACAGAAGAAACTGGAGTGTTATCACTACAGGGGATTCATCTAAAAAAGTAATTAAATTGCTCAACCAGAACTCTTATTATCATTTTCCTTCGCAACTTCATCCAGAAAACACAAAGAGTGAACTGAAAGATAAAACATCAGAAACATATCAAAATGCTGTTACATTCTTATACTAGGTATTTTTCCATTTATATAAGTTATGAATGAGGAAACTGCTATTTGAGGACCAACGCTCTTACTACAGGAGTCTCTAAAACACTGGATCATTCCAATGATGCTGTAGTTTTCTTTTCAAGTGCACTGTGCTGCTGCCACAGTGCTATAGTGGATTTTTCAAGAGAGACCAGAGACTTTTCTCCATGTTCTGGTGCTTTAGGGCTAGACTGAGCTCTGCACCCAGTGAAGAGAAGACAGTAATTCCATCCATACAAATAACTATGGCTCGCTAGGGGCTCATTATCTTTTCTAGGACTGTTACTGACAGGTGCATTTTAATAGAAATTTCAAATATCCTTTTTGGAACATAAAGCATGAAACAGACATACACACAAAATAATAATTTAATAGAATTCATTGATTTTGCATTAGAAGAAAAACCTGATCTGAGTTATTAATCGATACAGTGCACTTTGAAAGTGTAATTCAACCTGTACAGTTGCAACCGTGTTTCATGTGGTAATATATACCACTTCTTACAATCTCTGAGCTATCTGCTAATATGGTCACTGGGTTGGAATATGATAGATGAGATTGAGCGGTCTGAGTTTTTATAATTCAAAATGTAAACAAGTTCAAACTCATTTCTTGGTGTTAGGGAATATTAAAGTTGTCATTTCAGCTTTATTAAAGCCATTAGAAAAGGGAATTTCTTGTTTTCTGTTTCCAACTCTAATTCAAGAAATATCTATCTCCGATATTCTTTGTTGCATCACGATGGAAGCCACAAAGAGATTTCATTTGCCATGGGCATTTTTGGCTGTGTCAGTCAGGGGCCCAGGCAGTTGTTCTGAGTGATGAGCTGTGCTGTTCCAGCACTCACCTCCATTCTTCCCTCCTCCTTCCCCTCTTTTGAGCAGACCTAAAATCTGGGTAGACTTGTTCTGAAAGGACAAAGGTAGGATTGTCACTCCTTTTCCAGTAATTTTATTAGTGCCTAATAGAAATATACTAAGTTTGAAGAAATCCTTTATGACTATTGTGACTACCAACTTCTGCAAAAAGTTAATGAATCAAGGAAAGCTCACACACATATTCAACAAGTTAGTGTATAAGTGGCCCTTGACTCAGAACAACAGGATCTTTTTTACAAGTTTGCTAGGTTTTCGATAAAACAGGTTGGAACGACAAAGCAGTTGAGAAGGGGAGCAGAGGGCTTTGAAAGAGAAGGATTGTGGGGTGTGTGACCCAGAACAGATGAAACAACAGAACTGTCAGGCGTGTTGCCTAAGATTTATAAGAAAATTCTAGGAAATGACAGTGATTCAGTCTTGAGGATTGGGAACAGGCGTTGCTCTCCCATGACATTTTGTTTTTCCGAAAATGTGAGGTGTAAGTTAAGAGTACAGCTTGCCATGATATGGAAGTGTTCACCTGAAAGGTAGTTCCTGGGATTCATTTTCATTGATCCCAGACTAAAGAAGCAGTCAACTCAGTTACCAAACCCTGTATTTATACCAAACCCCCAATAGTTCCCTTAGGCCTACACCTTCGCTGTCTCTGACTAAGTAGGGATTTGGCACATTATGGCCTCCAACCTCCCAGTCAGTATAAAGGATGTAACAGATTGTCTCTTCTTCTATGTATACAGTTCCCATTAAAGAGTTTTGTAGATATCAGTGTCCATAGTAATTATAAAAGTGCCATCTCCAAATGATATGCAGCTTATTCATTTCACAATAAGTCTCGTCATTTTTGCCTTCAAACTTTGTCTTAAATTAGATCATTTTGTGTGAAAGAAATTACTAGTGACAAATGTGACATGTAGTACAATTTTTTAATCTGTTTTCCAAAATTGAGCTCAAGTTGCTCAGATATTATTCATACATACTTGTAAATGGATTTAATTATTTTTCTTTTGAGGTTATTTGTTTACACTTATTTATAATGAGTTCCCTTCCACCCTTCTGTCAGTTGAAAGGAACCTCAAAATAGGTGCTTTCTGTGACTTTGAGATCTTTTGTAATGCCAGAATAGTGAAAAGAGGCCTTAAGGTAAATGACAATAAAGTGCTACCTCTATTTGCTATTTATCATTCACTATTTCTTATTTGTATTATGTGACTTGTCAAATGCATTGTTTCTTTTCAGTGAATGAGGAATTAGAAGATATAAAGCAAGAGAATAACAAAGGTGTTGAGTAAATAAAGCACTTCTGTTTTGTCACTCACCCAAAACTGGAGGTGGAAATTGGCATGTTCAAAGTGCTAAACCAGAAAGGAGCAGCAGGGTAAGTAACACAACAAAGCAGAAATTGAGGCATACCTTACATCAACTCCTGAAAGACAAGTGGTGAGGAAAACTGTGCCCAACACAGGATAAATGAGAGAGAGAACTGAAGCAATCAGAAATGAATGAGTCCCATAATTACCATTGTTAACAATCCATTTTGTTCTCTTTCTCCCTTGGTCATACATTTTAAGTGAAAAGATGGAAATCTGGAACCAGAGGAGACAGAGAAAGAGGTTTACCCTGTACTGAGAGAAAGGAAGATTCATTCTCATTCCTTGCCCCTATTGGAATGAAAATGGACCTTTAACACTGATGACAAGCGTACTGAAGACAGAATATTTGAATAGTTCTACTGCCTTCATTATAGCAAAAACAAGCTTTTTTTCTCTTCTGTTGGAAAAAAAAATCATTAAGTAGAACTCAAAACTCAAAACAATAACAATTACTTCAAACACTAAAAATTCCTCTTTCTTTTCTTCTTTTCCAGGACAATAATTTCAGGATTAAGTCATACCCAAAAGGCTTGCAATTTTATCAATAGTAGAGGAAACTATAATGAAGAAACGAAATTTTCATCCATTCTGTACTTATATTTAATAGTTTTATTTATAAAACCTTTATAGAGTAATGACACAGTCTACTTCACAGTCTACTTGTAGTTTCATGGTAGACACTGGCATAAGGCCTTCAAAAATTATATCATTAAGCAGTTCTTGGAAGATACCAATGACTCTCTCTACTCTTCACTTTAGAGGACTTTTTATTGTTAACTTCTTATCTCATTCTTTTTAGGCTGTTTTCTTTTGAAATTGGTCAAAGTACTTTTAGAACCTGTGATAAATAGCAGCATTTCTGATGAGCACAGTTTCCGTAAGAGCACTCATAACTAGGGTTCAAGTGACAAACAAGAAATTGTTTGTCTCAGCAAAAGTCTATCTAATAAAGTGAGTTTTCTTCAGTGGTTTTGAATCGGAAAAAAAGGAACTATCCAGACTGCCTAAACTAGAACAAGACCTCCTCAATCATGCAATAATTTTGTGCTAAAATCCATGTAAGTTCAACACTTAGTGCAAACATCTACTGATAACATTTTTCAAAATATCTAGGAGAATGGCTTTAACTCTTTGATCTCACATTTGCAGCATGATTTCTACTTAAAATGCTGTGATGCCATCAGTGCACTCTCCCCACTCCAACCTGGGGGAAAAAAAGAAAAAAAAACCAGAAGGAGTTACTGGGAGAAATCTTCAGTTCAGATCCTGTTCTTCAGTTCTTTAGACATCTTCAGTGATGTCTAAAAATGTTTGTAGCTATCAAAATAAAATCAGGCCTTTTTTCCATTACAGTGTTATTAGTACTTTGGTTGAACACCCCGTGTCCACTGAGACTCCACCCAACCCCCCCAGAGGGAGAAAGAGGAGGGAAGGGGAGGAAAAGAAAAAAAAAAACTTGCAAAACAGACTGCTAAAGCAGTTTTATATTTACACAGAGAAGAAAAAAAAAACTATAAGCACTGTACACACAGGGAAAACTAACAATAAAGACTACTTCCCCACAAAATTTGTTTTCCTCCTCTGAAAACAGCCATCTATCCTGTGCAATTGTCCCAGAAGAGAGGAAGGAAGTGGTTTCCTTCTCGTCTCTTTATATCTGAGCTGACGTATCATGGTATGGAAGAGCATATTGGTAAAATATACATCAGGTGACCTATCTTAGTTCCGTTTCCCTCCCAGGCAGGGTTTGTAACCCACTACATACAGCATGAGGTTTCCAGTTTCCTGACTAATGCAGTCTTTCCTTTATTTTATATCCTGAGCTCCAGATACGCTACCAGTTGGGAGCTTCACCTCTGCAACTGAGCTTGAATAGGGTTCATCTTCTAATACATTCTAACTGAGGTAACAATCTTTCATGTGGAGCCTTCATCTTAGAAGTAAGAGTATTATGACGTTGATCTCAAACTTAGTTCTGCACCTCCACCTCATAAATGCCAATGTTGCAGGGTCTGCAGAAATTTATCCAAACAGTGCTTTTCAGTGGTCTTTTAACATATGAACACTCAGCTACTTTATCATTTGTAACTCATGCTAGGTAGCTTCACATTCACACACTTCCAAAAGAGTTAGCTCAGGTCTGTGTATGAATTCCCACAAAATGCCTGGTTTTTTGGCACTCCCGCTGCAATAAAACAGAGTCTTAGAACCTGTGTCTGTTACAACAAATTTTTGGGTAAACCTATATACAGCTGTTCAATTCAATTTCAGTATGCTGGTGGAAATATCTAAGAAATTTGGGATCCTGAGCATTATTAAAAGTATAAGATTACACATTGTTTGGACATTCCTGTTCTGATTCTGAATGAGATCTTAAATATCAGAGAATCTAGGATTTGGAGTCTGGCTTGACAAAGCCTTTCAGTACATACATAACTTTCAGTATGCAATCACTTTCTACATACTTTGTTAGAATAAAGTCAACTGGATGCCCTATGAAGAGGTGAAGCAAAGGTAAAGAAATACAGTTTTCATCTGAGACTGGAGTGTGTTGAAGCATCTGTGCAGGCAATACGTGTAAATTGTGAAGAGGAAATGGAGGTGAATGGTACACACACTGGCCACCACTCAGCAAAACAGAGAACGAGAATGTGTTCCTGAACCTACCAGTTACACCGAAAACAAGCACCATACTGAAAATGGGCCAGAGGATTGCATCAGGTTTACATTGCTGTGTTTGGCTTCTGTAAGAAGCTGATAGAAGCTTCCATGTCTGATAGAGAGAATGTCAGCTGGCTCCCAGATGGACCTTCTGGTAGACAAGGCTGAGCCCATCAGTGACAGTGGTAGTGTCTCTGGGATAACAGACTTAAGGAGAAAATATTGCTATGCAAGAGCAATTTCAGTTGGAGAGAGGAGTGAGAATATGTAAGAGAAATGATTCTGCAGGCACCCAGGTCTGTGAAGAAGGAGGAGTATGAGGTGCTCCAGGCACCAGGGCAGAGTGGTAAATCTGAAATCCGTTGTAAAGGCCATGGTGACACATGGTGGGAATCTGGCGGTGTGACTCTGGCTGGACATTGGGTGCCCACCAGGCTTCTCTATAACTCCCTTTCCAGAAGATGGGAGGGTGGGAGAAAATAAGATGGAAACAATTGGCGGGTAAAGATAAAGGCAGTTTAATAAAGCAAAAGCCATACAAAGAAAAACAAAAGATTTATTCTCTGCTTCTCATCCAGTCATTTCCCAGAAAGTAGGGCTTCGGTACATGTAGCTGTTCCTCTGGAAGACAGAGGTTGAAATAATGAATGACCCTCTGTTGTGGTTTAGAAATTATACTTCCCAATTTAGTTCTCCCACCGAGACTTTCCGAACCACACTACTGCTTGCTCACTCCCCTCCCCTCTTCTGCCTCCTCCGGTGTGTGGCCATAGAGGAGAATTGGAGGCACAAAAGGCAAAGATCATGGGTTGAGATAACAATTTTCTGGAAACAGCAATGATCTAAGAAAATGAACAGTAATAGCAACGATATTAGTAAAAAAAGTATACAAAAAGAGAGAATGATTCACATACAAAAATGTTCACTGTGGACCCCAAGAAAATGAACAGTAGCCAATGGGTTGCCCACCCTGCCAGGTTTTGTTCCACTGGAAAGGGATGGTCGTCCTTTCTGGAAGAGAGAGAGAGTCCATTTTCCCTGCCCCTGGCAATGACATAATATGAAATAACACAGTGTCTTGCCTACACCCCTTCCTGCTGATTTAGGCCTGAACCTTTCTGTTTCTTGGCTTTTATTGCTGAGCAGATGTTATATGGTATGGAATATCCTTTTGGTCAGTTTGGGTCAGGTGCCCTGGCTATGTCCTCTCTCAAGATCTTGCCAACTCTCAACCTGCTGTTGGGAGAGGAATGTTGGAGAGACAATGTTGATGCTTGTAAGCACTGCTCAGCACTAGCCAAAACACTGGTGTGTTATCAACACCCTCCTAGCAAACCACAGCACTGTCAGGGCTATTTTGGGGAAAATTAACTCAATTTCAGCTACAACCAATACACAGATTCAGGAGGATCATTTGGGGGTAAAAAAACCAAGACACACAGACAAAACCAACCCAGAACAAATGGTTTTTTTGATAGAGCTACAGTAAAATAACACTTGAGAATTTTAGTCTTTTTTAAGTCACTTAGTGAAACTGGATTGAGAGGATGAAGTATTAGAATAATTTCCTATGTAAATAGTTATTCTGTGTTGTTTATACAGACCCCAAGAAAGGTCAGAAGTCAGTCCAAAAATGAGTAAAACTCATTTTAGAAGCAAATGCAAACTGGCATACAGACCTCTGGTATGAGGTCAAGGGAGCTATGGTTTGCTGTCCTCAGACTAAAGGAAATCCCTACTTCCAGCTGAATAACAGGCCAGACTTCTGCTCAGTGTTTCTGTGCTGAAATGAACTGATTGTATAGGTATAGGCAAAGAAGTGGCAATACAACAATAAAGAACATATACTCATCAAATGAAGGAAAAGTGCCTAGGCAACAGTCATTCAAAATGTCTGTCTGTAAAAAAATAATTGTCCTTGGAACTGAGATGCCACCTCTGAAGAATTAAGATATCATTTTCTTAAACTTTAACAGGTAGTAGGATCAGTGTCCATACAGGCTCAGGTTTGCTGACAAATACTTTTAGAGTTAAATTTATTTTCTACTGTTATAAAGGTCTACGTGACATAATACTGCACACAAGATATAGCAATGAATACATGTATATGAGTGTGTTCAAAAGAATCAAGGTTCAGTGAGAATCACAGCTCAAATGGTAAAGAAACTTGGCGGGTTTTGTTAGGACAATTATTTAGAAGGGAATAATTGGCACCCACTAAAAGCATTGGTCTGGTTGTGCTGGAAAAGATGTAAACACAGGCAGCAGTGCTGTGAGTTTTCCACATTTGCCCCAAAGTGCCTTTGAGTTGACCTGGAAACTATTTCAATCTCCTTCCTTGGACTGTCTTCTGAGATTGCCAGTTGGGGCACCAATTAGTGCCTACTTGGCAGTGCTTCATGTGACTTGCACACCTCTGTAGCAGGCTGGGAGATGGAAGAAATGTGTTTAATAAGGACAGAGAGAGAGAAGCTGAATGGAATGAGAGTGTCTTCTTTTAAATGTGAGCAGCTCAGGTAGTGTCATGGCTCTTACTACCCTACAGCTAATTACCAAAGCTAAGATTTCTAATTTTTTCAGGTTCTATATTACCAACACTGCTTTTTATTTTCCCATACATAGTCTGCTTTTAGCACTGTAGATATTTTTCTATGCCAAACAGTAAAAAACACAGTTGAAAACGGTATGAGGAACACCATTCCTTTTTATCTCACTCCATTTACTTCTCACCTCTGAATCTAATCTTTTTCCTGAAAGAGGACAGGAAGCCGATTTTCACTGAAATTAAATTCAGTGGCTACTTCATTGCACAATTTAATTACTATTCACATGATTTAATAGAGACAGGACTCATAAAACTGACTTATTATATTATCATTCTGTTGTGATTGTGGAAGATTTGGATATATTCCTGAACTCTGAAAATTTAAGATAAGTTTAGATATCAACTCTTTTACTGAGTGTGACAAATGCAGTGAGTTTTCATTTCAGCAGTGAAATGCTGTTCCGTGATAAGTTTTCCTACCTTGGTGTTTTACCCAGCCTGTGATAATTTGCCATAATAATTTTATTACCAGCCTGTTATTTGCAGCACAGTATTCATGGAGTTAAAGCCAATACAAGACCTGCATGTTTAACTATTAGCTCTTGAGGAAAACATGATGCAACAAATTAATAAAAATATAGGAATACTATGCCAACAAGTCGGTGGTCTCAGTCAAGTTGCTGGTATGCAAGTTTCCACATTAAATAACACCACTAATAAAAACTCTGTTAAAAATCCTAGCTGAGATGACAAAAAATTAATAAATGTGGAGAAAGTTACCCTGAGAATAGGATAAAACACGATTTCCAAGGAATCAGAGGGGGAATTTTCCACTACTTTATTATCCTCTAAATAAAGACATGGCTGGGGTCTTGTGGCTAAGATGTCCCTTCAGAACATTTTACCCAGAGTATTTTGTAAACATGAGAGACAAGAGAAGCCAAGGACAGGTCTGAAGGGTAGTCAGCTCAGCTCCTTTCGTGCACATTCTCTGAGTTCTGAATTGAGCTTATTTATTTCTAAATCATATATGTGGTTAAATGTCCCTTCAGAACATTTTACCCAGAGTATTTTGTAAACATGAGAGACGAGAAGTCAAGCTACTTTATCTTGATATAGATCAACAGTAGTAGTGAACAAATTGTGAAACTGAATCTTCAAGAAAAAAAAAATCCTCAAGAAATGAGTAATTTCTACAATTGAAATTCTTAGAAGAATACTAAAAAGGGAGAGCAGGAGATATAAAAAGGTATAAATGTTAGGTGTAAAAGTTATCAGGTAAAAAAAGAAACATATACAGCAGAACATTTCCATAGCATATCCAGATTAATCCAGTAGAATGCTTAAGAGCTAACTAGTTTTCCAGTCAATATTTTATAATTATTGGAATTACTTATATAGTTAGGTGGGTATGCAGGCACTGTCTGAATGTAACAGACAAGAAGTAAAAATCTTGCATGAGAAAGGTAAACAAAGATTCATGAACTTTTCCATTGCATTTCCAAGGTACTATTCTCCTCTTGTTAGAGATACGGTTGTGCTTGAAGTCTTCCTGGCAACTGCACAGCATGAAAGATTCAACATCTCTCAGGACCGTGAAACTGTAAAACTTCCAAATCAGTTTTACTACTGAGATACAATATGGATTCACAACTAATCGTTTATGATCACAGAAAGTACAAAAAGTAAGATCAGATGGAGTTTTTCTAGTTCTTGCTTGTGCAATGAGCTTCTTAGGTAGGCCAGATTAGCCTGCCTAGTCTGAAGTCATTTCAGTTCAAAGCCATGACGGATGGGGACATATTGTGAATCAGTTTATTGTCCATCTGCGCTTATTAATGATAAAGGTATAGTGAGTAAATTACTCATTCTGTGAAAATTATCTTGGTAATGGTAATTGCCTCAAATTAAGTGGAAGTACTAAGATTATAATTCTGAGAATAACTAATTTTCATTTTCCTGGTCATACAAACACATTACTTCTATAAAGAAAAAATTAAAATTGTTCAGAAAAAAATGAAAATATTTTTGCTTGCCTAACAAGAACAATCAATGTAGAAGAAAATCTTTTTCGTGTCATCCTCAATATTTCTTCTTCTTTTTCTGCATTAATATTACATAGAACTGCCCCCAGAATATTTTATTTTAAAAATACTAAAATTCAAATAGTCTTGAAAAATTTTCCTAAATCTTGTCAAAACTATTACCCAAATCACCACAAACTTTTATTCAGGAAGAAAAGAACCTCAAATCTTTGAGAAAAAAACATCCCATGCTCAATGGTTTCTATAGTTACATTCCTTCAGCATGGGAGACTTTAGAAGGTCTCTCTGAAGTGCTTCATTAGGTTTGATCATATGGTAAGTGTCTGTAACTACAACCTAAGATGCCTGAGCTTTTGAAAGCCCATTGTGCTGTTAGAGGGAGTTGCAATGTGCAATTTAAATGTATTCTGTAATGCTGTTGGTCTTTCACCTGCACATCCTCACCAAGAGTTCCTTGCATTTGTGCACCACAAACAGAAGGATGCAGAAAACTTCCAAAGAGTGACACCAAAAAACTCTGTGCTCAGATACACTTGCTAACTAAGCTGTTAAATATAAAAAGATAGTTTGAAGTGAGATAAAAATTATAGAGAGAGATCTACTGGATGACAGGGAACAACTTCACCTCTAATGTCCTGCTTTCCATGATTGCAACAACTTCTTTTGCAAAAGAAGATATCTTATGGCTGATAAACAGAGATATTCTTCATTCTTTACTATTCCTTTTAGAATTTCAGAAACCTTACTGAAGATCAGGATAGTTACATTAGGTATAGTTAAAAATACATGGAGAGATATGGAGGATATTCATAGAGTTTACCTTCAGCCTAACAAGTTTAATTATATGGATAAATAAATAAGGAATCACAGCCTAGCAAATCTGCGCTTTCTTGCTCTTTCAAGGGACAAGAGAGCATTCAGGACACCCCATTTATATAGTCAATGGATTCTACATACTAATTCTCCAAACTGAAGAACTTCACACTAAAGTCAGTAAGACTGCACACGGGTACAGAGGCATGCTGTCATGGTTTGAGAGCCTCAAAATCCATTAGTCAACATCTTAGAAAAGTGTAAGGCTTAGCATCACATGCCAGCTAGCAGTAGGCTTCATTTCTGTTTACAACTGGAAATATCTGATAGAAGAAATCTAGTGGTAGAGGTATGCTTTGGTTGGAAAATCAGTGCATCTTTTCCTGGCAAGATTATTTTTGAGCAAGGAAATTATGTCTTTACTAGAATCATATATTGGAAAATATTCCTCTAAATTATGAGAAAATGGGACAGTTACTGAATGTAATTAATAATAGAGGAGAAGGAGAGGATTAAAGTGCTGTATGAAGCCAAACTGTCTAGTTACTGTACTGAAATATAAATAGAAAGTGACACTTTTGCTAAAGTTAGGACTTCCAAAGACTCCCTGAGGCAGATGACTTTCAGTAAGTCTAGGACAGTTCAACATCCTCAAACACTTTTAAAAGCTCCAGATTAAACAATCCAGTAAGCATTGTTTGAAGGAGAAATTCTGATTCTATCATTTTTTCCAGTATTTCACTCTTAGATTCTCATCTATAAAGCACTCACTTTTGGACTGTGCAGAAGGGAACCACTGTCACTAGGAGGTTGATCTCTGTCAGGGGTACACATAATGGAGCTGTGAATAGAGTCAGAACAAGCAGGGAATACAGTAGTCTACAACAGAGATACCTGGGGTACTCATTGTAAACCAAGGAAAGCCACCTTTGTTGCATTCATAAGTTAACATACTAGGGCTATTGATTTGCACTCTCTTTAGCATTCACTTTAGCCCTGGTTCACAATTACAAAGAGTTACTCTTTCAAAGAGAATTGAGTCCTATTTTCCTTCGTGTCCAAGTGCAAAATGTCACATGCAAATTGATAGATAAATTAGATTTTGATCAACTGAGTAGGCTTTGGCCCTTGTATCTATTTTATTGCTAGTGGAAGCAGATGACAATGCTCAAAACTTACACAGGGCAGAGCTCTGGGGCTCTGGGTTTTTTCCCTACTCTCAGACAGATGACTCATTAGAGATATTTTTTAGTACACTTTGGATTTTGTCTAAAAGCGTGTCTGGGCAGTATTTTACAGTGACATGCAGGTTTACCCCTTTTTTTTCCCCCTCCGAGTAAATATAAGCTCCCTTTGCAATATTATAATCTCGTCACACAACATGCAGCCTGTTTGCTTGGGTCTGAGCCTAAACCAACATAATTTTCTAACAGGATCTGATAGTTCACAACCAACACCAGACAATCGGAATCTGTACACTTGCAAGGTTACGGCTGGATCCCATTCTACCCACACAGTGCTCACACAGGCAAAGCCTATATCCACCAACTAAACATCATGTTGGCAGAGCCTGAAACTCAGGCTGCAGTTGAGTGATGTAGCCAAATCATCTCTAAGGCAGCTAGTACTAGATCAAAAATGTCTCTCCCTCACTGTCAGATATGTGAATATAAACTTCCTTTGTCATCTCATAGTAGTTCAAAACCTTTGGATACGTACTGGCAAGCTTTTTGTTGGATCACAAGCCTTCTTCCTTCCCGTAGCAAGCATAAACCATAAAAGCATAATAATGGTAAACGTATTTCATGTCCTTTGAGTAATCTGACAAAACAGTTCTGAGTTAATTTCTATGCTGATTAAAATTTCTAATGCTGGATGATCCAACAGTCTCGTATTAAAGACTGCAGAGCCTTGTTTCACCCCCAAGGTGAAGTTTTGAAAGGGTCTCAGTGTTCTGCTAATTCTTCAATGTTCTGCTAATTCTTCAACAGGCGAAGTCAGTAGAAATGTTACTACTAAAATCACATCAGATAATTTTTACAAATTCTGAGCTTTTTTCTCTTAATATGTTAGATTCAAACCCCAATGTTAACTGTAGTGGAGTTCATCACCTGCAAAACTAAGTATTCTATAAAAGGCTGCATTTTGAACAGCAGGCACCAAATATGAATATAATCAAAAAGCTGAACTGATAGAAAACCAAATTATCTTTTCCAAAAAACTAGTGTTTAGTCTTTAGTTTCTACATTTAAGGTAATAGAGTAAACCTACACAGCAGGTAAAATGGTTGACCAGAAGTAATAGAGCTCATTACACTGGTTTAGAGAACCGAGTTCCCCAGACATTGCACTGAGGGAGCTAGATCCCTCAAAATTATGTCTACAGCCACCAGCACGGGTGTATAGAGGCATTTAAGCTAAAAAGAAGGGAACTCAGATGAAAAGGCCTGTCTTAAGCCCAGCTCATCTCTGGGGATTCCTTCTTTTATTACAAGCACTTGCTATACAGCTTGTCATCTTCTCCTGCAGGTTTGCGCCAAAACCTAACCTTGTAACAAAATGGTGACAATGGAGCTTTGACCATCATTCCCTACTAAGTGATAGCTCAGTGACTAGCATGCGAAGTCAGGGATTACTAAATTCATACTCTTCCACTGCCTGAGAAGGCTCAGTCCTCACCTCACTACTGCACAGGTTATCCTGGTATGAAGGAGATGCTTTAAAATAATTTTGATTCATTCTGGAAGAATACATGAATATTCCCTGGTAGCTTAAAATAGGCTAGGGTGTATGAGCACAAAGCAAGCACCACCGCCTGCAAAAAGGCCTCTCTGAGAAGGCAAGTCCCAAGTTATGCTTCCTGCTGCATTTATGTTTTCTGGTTTTGTGCATTGGCTATTCTGTACTAAAAACCTCTGAAAAGAAACACCTATAGCACAGATGTTTTTGAATGTACTCCGACTCATTTTTCTTTTGCTGGTCTCAGTTTAATAAATCTGTCACCACAGTTTATAAGTGCTCATTCTTCTGTAGTTTAGTTTTCTCTATTAATGTTCTTTTTCACATACGTATAGTAATCTCTTGACATACACACTTTGGCAGTTAATCTACAAAAATTTGCTTTGGGAAAAGTTATGAGGAGTTCCTGCTTCCTTCCAGAAGTGAAGACAGGCTTGCTCTTGTTTTTGTTTTCTTTAAGCATATACAGGAATCTCTTTCACAGTTTTTCAAAATCCTATTTGCTTTTCAATATTATGTCATGGTTTGACTGTATATTGTAACATCAAAGCCTACAAGGCAGGGTAAGGGGAAAAAGATTTGCCTTCTTGGAGTGCGTCCCAGAACACAAAATAAAATTCTCATTTCCAATGCCTGCTCTTCTAAATTTCTTACCTGTCATCATTAAATGAGTCAGTGTCAGGATGTAGATGAGGTCCAAACTCCTTTACCTGTGGATCTAGCTACTGAATTTGAAAAGCAAGCAAGCAAACAAACAAAACAAATAAAAAGGACAGCACAACACATCTTTTTTATTGTATTCTAAACATATGTAGCAATATTTATCTTTGGTAGATTAAAATAGAGATAAGAAGGCATATACATCAGCTACACTAACCAGACAGTCTCTTCAAAGCTTTATAGTACCCTTACAGTGGGGTCCCCATTAGCTTTTTAAGTTCAGTTTATGAGTACATCATTAAGTGTGTGGCCTGAAAAAATCTTCATTTTCTGTTCTCTCATTTGCATCACAGAGCTGCCACTGAGACGTGAACTCAATTCCTGATAAAGGAAGTGAAGCTATGGAATGTACCCAAGAATATATACTTTGTGTGTTTTAGTTATTACTGAACATTCATTCGGCAGGACCAAAAGGCAGAGCAGGTGTGAAGCAAAACCTCACCAAAACAAAATCCAGTGTGAAACTTAAGTTGTGAACACCAGCAGCACCCACTAACTCTTTTAACACCCTTACCGCACTGCAGTGCTTTGTAGAGCAATATAACCTTATGAATCTCTGAATCTCATCCAGAAGAGCCCTTCTTTCTCCTTTGAACAGAAATGAATGAGCCAGCTGAGGCAACTAAATCGAAGTAAGAGTATCTCCCATCATTTTCAAGTCCCACTCAACCTATGTCAGGTTTTACAGCAGTAGTTGGGAAAGTGGTATTTAGATACAAGATCTGACAGAAGAAAGTCCTTCCAAAACAGGTGAATCTACACTATTTCACTCATGAACAAATAATTCAATTATTCATCTCAGGATAGATGGAGGTTTCACTTCTCATTATGCTGTACATAGTTATCTGGCAGAATACACTGCAGCGAGAGCACCTGCTGGAAGAAATTCTGGAGTCCTTTTTTCCTTTTTTATTTTTTTAAGGCAAGCTAATTTTATGATCAGTATTAGGAATTTAGTTTATTAGTTAAATGATGTTAATATTGTTGAGTCATATACTTTGAGGAATAATTTGTCTCCAGAGAGGCCAGAATACTTCAGTGTAGACTGAAACATGCCTCATGGCCTCCTTGTTTCACTTTATATTGGAGCACAGGTTGGAAGCTGGCTTTTCTTTTTCCACAGATGTTGTCTAAAGTCAGAGATAGGATGATGAAATTGATTGAGAAATATTTTGTGAAAAAGGTAAGATTTAAAACAACTTAATTTTTCTTCACCTCCCAAACAATGTTCTCATTCCTAGATCATTATCTGTTAGCTTCTGAGTTGCTTATACAGACAGTTACTATCAGCTTGCAATATTTAACATAATTTTTCAGTTGCAACAGGGCAGCTAAGTACACTTTTAACTGGAGAATATACTACGGTTTTCTTTAAAGATTCAATTGGCTTCACAGCATATAGCTAATGAGCTATCTGAAACTGTATCAGTGAAAAGAGCTCGTTGTGCTTTGCCTTATTCTATCTGTAAATGAGTCTTTAAAAACTCTGATCACTATCTCTATATCATCCTTGAACAAAAGGATACATTGGCATCAGGCAGCAAGCAAAGTATTAAGTTAAAACGTGGGAGGAAAAAAGCTAATTAACTGATGTGTGGATTTCTCAAGATGATGGCTGCTGCTTGAAGAAGAAAAAAACTTCTACCACTAAGGAAAAAAAAAAAAAAAAAGCCATGTAAGTCCAGACAGAATGCACTGGTACCAAAATATTAAAAAGTCTTCTTTTGTACCTTATTTCTACAATGGATAAGTGTACTTCTCACTGATCTCCTCTTAATATACTCAGTAGCAAAGTATGGAAAGAACTGGCTCATCATTATCATGAATTTTCCAATTGTAAGAAAAAATATGTTGGTGAATATAAATGCTTTTTGTTTGATATTGTTCTCATTCTACTACTTTTCTTGCTATGGCAGGTAGCTGTCTACTTCTCTCCTATGGATTGCCATGAGGAATTTTATCTTTCAGAAAGCAGGAACATGCTGGAAAATTACTTATTTCTCATCAAAAAGCTAAGGCAATTTAGAATCCTCAGACATTGGAAGGAATTCCTGCAGTCCATCCAGAAAGATCTCAGAGTTGCTGAAACGTTTAAATAAGAAACACCAAATTTCCGGTCACCTTGCAGACTGTAAAAAGAACACAGTCCAGTAAAAAAAAAAGAGGGATGTCCTCCCATCTATATGGCTCTGTATTGGAACATATAGGAAGGCTTGATAGCACATTTTTAAGAGAGTCGTAAGGAACCACCACATCACATCTAAATAATACTTTGAAGTATCTTAACTCGTTGACTGCCCTGAAGTTGATCATTGTTTCGAGAGTTTCTTATTTATCTGCTGCTGCAGGTGTTGATGATAGAAAATTCATATCCCCAAGGTCATGGGAGTGCCCTTTTTGCTGACTCTTCCATGCATTACAGGATAATGCTCAAAGGGTTAAGCTGTTTTTTTTGTGGATCATCAGTGACATCCAGTGGCTATTCAAGGTGATCGCAGGTGTGCTATGCCAATCCAGACTCCTCCTGTAGTGAAGTGATACAGACTGAAGAGGACGTTAACTATCTGCATACGTTCCTTGTACTGGTTGATCTCATCTTCTGTGAAAATTAAAATTATTGAATTATTTTGTGATATTATTATACTTAACTGGATATTTCTGTTCTGTAGAACCCGGTTCTTCCAAGTATATCTAGTCTATTATGTCACCACAAGTAGAAAATGGAATTGCCCAGGAGACATCTCTTATGTCAAGAGCCTATAACAAGCAAAAAGGACAATCTCATGAGGGGAAAGGGAAAGAAAAAGGAAAAAAATATTTTAGAACTCTTTCTGTGACCCCACCACTCTAAATCACATTGTCTAAACTACATGGTGAACTGGAACACCAGCATGGATTGTTTTTATTTTGTTAACTCATGAAATTTTATGCAGTCCAGGTCTTAAATCTCTTCTTTTGTTGATAACCAATGAGACAGCTTCCAGGTGTAGGCTTAAAACAAGCTAACCAATTCTCTACCACAACATAACCCATTTCTTGTTTTGTTTTGTCTTCAATATAAACCAGTTACTTTGAAATCCTTTTTTCTCTTTCCCAATTTCTGTTTCAGTTTCACTCTACATAGACTGGGTTGTTTTCTCATACCTGCATATTATTCCCAGGTAGTCCCCACACAGTTTGATGTTGTAAGTTATAACCATGTCTGTGTTGACCTTGATAACTTTTCAATCTCTTCTAGAACTTTAAAACTTTCTTCTAGATATTCAGACTGACTATTACCTTTCTGCTGCTTCAGGGTATAAAAAAAAATTTTGTTCCCTTGGTTACAACAGTGTATCTTCCCACTTCCCACATGCAAATTCAATTTATAAACAATTATGATAATACAGAAATCTAATAAATTCATCCATCAGTGCAGTGCATATTTCATATACATAACTGGATAAAGGAAAATTATTAAATTGCTACACTAAATCACAAGGTTAGAATATTTCCTAAAATGGACAACATAGGAAGATAGAAAATAATTCTGCATTTCTGTTGTGTGATTAGTTAATATACTGAGTGACAACATTTAACTTTTAGTAGTAACGGTTATCTGCAGACCTACTTTTAAGGGAGACAATAAAACCATTGACACAGCTTTTAAACATAAGTTTAAAAATTTACTAAGTCATACAAATTCATCTGTAAAACAGAACAGTCTAAGGGAAAGAAATAGACAGAGATCACTAAAACTAGACATACATTTTTGAATATTTGCTGTTAGGCATTTATATCTTACATCTCAAGTTCTCCTAAATATTTACTCTGAACTGATTCTAAAACCTAGACACCATAACTAGTACTGAATGAGAAAAAAACAAAATTTGTTATGTAAAATAGATGGCACAAATTCAAATCACAACTGGAAACAGTCTCAAAGGCTTCCAAGGGATGAAACAGCATCAGATGAGGAAACCGCAGGGATCGTTTACAAAGATGTCTGTTCTTCAATCACTCTTTAAATTGAGTAAAGTAAATTTTTGTGACTTTAGCCAAATGTAAATTGCCTCTCATCTCAACAAAAGCAAGGCAAAATTCTTCTCTTGTATCCCTTTTTATTTCCTTTTTTCAAACATTAAGTAAGTTTTTTGCCATAACAAAAGCAGTTCAAAACGTGTACCTATGTGAAGTACTCCATAAAAACGGTGCATTAGTAACAAAAGCCAGGGGTTTTAAGTGGAAAGAAATCTACATACATAATTACTGTCTTCTGCAATCACAATCTTACTGGAAAATGAGAGGATAGGTGTCAAAATCTACTCTGAATTTTCTAAAACTTTTTGAGAAAAATTTAGTGCTTCACTAATTAGGAAAATCTATATTCAACCTTCTTCCAAACTCCCCCTGTCCCCCTCAAGGGTACAAATTATTTTGCCATAGCAACTTGTTCAAGCATATTCAGTTTTAAACTCACAAGAGTTCCATTTGTCTATTACTCTGATCTCCTCCATAACACGTCCTGTCCATGTCACACACAGATTCCTACATGTACAGTAAGTGTTCATATATTTAAAGACCAGAATGTGCCTTCCTTACTGAGTTCATTTAAGTTACCCTGTACAAGTGACCTTCTGTGTGAGGAAAAGTGAGATAGTACTCCATGGGCTTGATTTACCATATTTCTCTAGTTTTGTTACTAAATTCCACCTCTGAGGTCCCTTGTGAAAACAGTGGGCAGAATTTGCTGCCCAGAAAAGGAAAAACAATCTCTAATTTGTCTCTTATGCCTGACCCTTCTGCTGAGACATGCATTCATCTTCATTCACAGTCCAGCTTAATATACTGCAGTTTGACATCTTAGTGTCTGAAGCCACAGTGCAGTTTACAGTAATGTTAAAGTGAAAGTGAAAGAGGAAAAGATATCATTTTGTCACTGGATTGAAAGATGAGCAGAATGGGTCTTGATGGGGTACTTAATATGTGTGTTAGAGAACATTGTCAAAATGGCAGATCTATCACTTAATGTAATGATTTTCTTATAGGTATAGATGAATTAGGTATTCCCTAATTTTCAAAGGCAGACCTCAAACCATATTCTATCATCTTTTCTAAAAAAGTGAGTAACAGCTGACTTTGAAAATAAACCCACCACCTTTGTGGTATGAGGAGATAATTAGAATTTGGTTCTTAATTTTTTTTTATCAAAATGATAAAAAATACATTCAGAAAATTATTAATTGGTTGATTGTCACCTACAGAAAGGATAATATCATGTAGACCTGATTCTTTTTTTTTTTTTTTTTACTTTTTGTTGCCCTGTATTAATTTTCACTCTTCATTTTATAAGGTCCTTATCTAGACTCTCTATTTTCTGTGTAATAGGGGAGAAGGTGAATGTTCAACCCAATTTCTTGCTGATTATTATTTTTGATAAAGGCATTCTGTGGTATATAATAGAATAACCCAGACAAAACCAATTATCTGTTTCACATTGAAGAAAATCTGCCATTTTGGTCATTTTACACATTGAATGTTAATCACATTACTTTTTGAAAATCTCATTAAATGTTTTTTTTATATATATACAATTGATTCACCAGCCCTCAATTTCACTTGCTTTCTAATCTTAGTGTGACAGAAATTGCATGTATTTTAAAATTAAATAATTACCAGAAGGTTTGGAAGAACAGCAGAGGTATAAATATTGATTCAGCATCTAACCCCCTCTGGATGCCACAATGGTTGTAGCGTATCTTGCTAAACAGGGTGTGGTAAGAGTGAAAAACCATAGCATGAAACTGAGTCTTTAAGTCAAAGTAAAGCTCAAGTGAAATGAAAATATGTTCATGCTTCTTATAAACAGCTTTTACAAAGATATTTGGAATACTGCGAAGCCAAACTACATTAAAATTGTCCCTTCTCCCTTACATGATGTAGCTACAAGGTTGTACATTTACATTTAAGATGTTGAACTATATTTACATATTTCATAGCTTTATGCTGCAGCTATATAAAAAGAAAACAATTATAGTCTCATAGATTCATTGTTTTATCTAAATAACCAAAACCAATAAAACGTATTGTAAAGATTTAATCACACTTGCTGTCTATAGATCATAAAGCCAATGCTTATCTATCAGGGATTAATTTTTTTAAGTATTCTTTTATTCAGACAAGAGAAATTATTTTTCATAATTCTTAGTGAGGAAAATCAAAGTAATGATAACACAGAGTTTCAAAATCATTAAGGCATCTGTGTTTCACTGAAATCAGATTTAAGCACTTGTTTTTTTCTGAAGATTTTCTATTTACATCCATTTTGACTTATTACCATAGAGGCATTTGCACTGTGATGCAATTCTTTGGAGAAGCTGCCATATCATTTTTGTTCACAGTCCTTAAATTACTGCATTCACGAAAGAAAAATGTGTAGCTATAATTGACTGAAATGTAGAAAGTAAAACAATGTAATTAGTATATTCATCTGGGAAAAAAACTGATTTTAAGATTCATTAAGAAACACAAAGTTTCTCCATAAAAGGAAGTCATCTCCACTTTCAGCAAAAAGTTAAAGACTTATCAGATACTCAGATATAGCATTGGTTCAAAATGTTCTGGTCAGAGCAGCAGAAAAATGAGAGAATGCTCCAATAACTCTGGAAAGTAAAATAAAGACATCTATTACAAAACTGAACTCTTCTGATGTTAACATTCCTTGGAGAAGAAAAATAATTAAAGAGACTTAAAAAAGCATAAAACCAGTTAAGTTGAAGGTTAGCTGATGGATGGCATTTCCACAGCCATGTGAAGAACAAGAGGAGGCCTCTCCATTTGCACCATAATATAAGCAATACCTAACAGATTTGTTGTTGTATAGACACGTACAGGGATTTCTGCAGTAATGGTCTCATTCAGGGTAAACTCACTGGAAGCAGCAAACTTTGCTCAGCCACACATCATCAGAGTTAGTTTATTATACCTGGGGGAAAGTGTCACACCCTTTAAAGAGCTGTAGCAAATTATTTCCAGAACAATCGAGGAAATCTAGCAAGGATTCTGAGAACACCCTATCACTTCTTACAACAGAAAAAGCCCAAAAGGCACTGTTTAGTCAAAGGTATTAACTACTAAACATAAGTTAAGAATTCATAGAGAGGTGTGAAATCATATATGTGGGAATTTAAGGTAATGAGAGTGTTAAAGTGAGAGTAAAAACGCCCTAAAAGATGCTGCACTATGAGTGTTGTGACACCATTCCACCAACACCTTTCCTTCAGGAAAGAAAACATGTTTAAAATCTGGTGTCTCTATATGCAGGCAGACTATTATGCTCTGTAAATAGGTTTAAAATGTCCTAACATTTCTGAGGCTTTCTTATCTCTTGCTCATTTACCTTCCTTTAAATTGCCTTCACGCTTCCCCCCCTTTTCGTTAAATTATTCAAGAACTCCTGTTTATAAAGGTCATAGTCATAAAGAACAGGAAATGGGAGCAGTGACATGTGATTCCCAGGACCAATGAGGCAGCACACAAAGTGGATTGTAAAGGACTCATAAAACGTAAGGCCAGAAGGAACCATCAGATCATCTGATCTGATCTCCAGTATATTACAAGTCATTATAGCTCACTTATATAGCCCAGAGAGTGAGAATGCTTCAGCTCTTTGCTAAAAATGGTAATGTTATCTCTTTGGCAACTTACTGCAGGCAGGCGCAAGTTGGCCAAACCTATTGTTAGCACCTACCATAAAGGAGATCCTATACTTCATGGAATTATTTCTGTGTCCTATGAAATAGGATTCAGGGAGATTTACTATTTAGAGCAGAAAGAAGACAGAACTCCTTCTTCAGGCTTCCTAATCATTCTGGAAGAAATTCAATCTGGCATTAGCATTGCCTTGATCAAATGTAGACAGAGGGTGCAACAAGCAGAAACAACTGAGAATGGACTCATGAGCTTCACTGTGTGATTTGTTGCTTATAGAACCCAGCTGAGTTAAGCTAATGAGGCTAGTGCCTAATTAAACCACATCTTTTGCTTTTTTTTCTTTCCTGCCAGAGACAACAGTTGTGTTTGGCCAGTACTTACTCTGGTATACTCACTGTTTTTGTTGGTGGCTTTGTTCCAGTGGTGCCGGGGTCCTGCACTTTGGCCACAACAACCCCCTGCAGCGCTACAGTCTGGGAACAGAGTGGCTGGAGAGCAGCCAGGCAGAAAGGGACCTGGGAGTTTGGATTGACAAAAAGCTGAACATCCAAGAAGGCCAATGGCATCCTGGCCTGGATCAGGAACAGTGTGGCCAACAGGTCCAAGGAAGTGATTCTTCCCCTGTACTCAGCACTGGTGAGGCCACACCTGGAGTACTGTGTCCAGTTCTGGGCCCCTCAGTTCAGGAAGAATATTGAGGTCCTGGAGCATGTCCAGAGGAGAGCAATAAGGCTGATGAATAGACTCAAGCACAAGTCCTACGAGGAGAGGCTGAGGGAGCTGGGAGGAGGCTCAGGGGAGACCTCAGCACTCTCTAAAACTCCCTGAAAGGAGGTTGTAGCCAGGTGGGGGTTGGTCTCTTTTCCCAGGCAACTATCAGCAAGACAAGAGGGCACAGTCTTAAGTTGTGCCAGGGGAGGTTTAGGTTAGATATTAGAAAGAATTTCTTTACAGAGAGGCTAATCAGACATTTGAATGGGCTACCCAGGGAAGTAGTGGATTCTCTGTCCCTGGAGGTTTTTAGGATGAGACTGGATGTGGCACTCAGTGCAGTCTAGCAACTGTAGCGGTAGTGGATCAAGGGTTGGACTTGATGATCTCGGAGGTCCCTTCCAACCCAGCTGATTCTATGATTCATCATTTCCACTGTTGAAAATAAAATAAAATATTGTAAAAGATGGCTAACTTCTTTTTTGAATTTATCTTCCTTCAGTTTCCTGCCACTGGTTCTTCTTATGACACATCAGTCATGAAAATAAGCCAATTAATATCCAGTGGCACTGCTAAAACACTTTATTCAGGTCACCTTCCAATCTTACTTCTGCCAACCTGAGATGCCACTTCTGAAATATTCCATAGCAAGTCATTTTTGTGCAGTACCCAGACAATGTTTGTGGCTCTGCTTTGTCCCTTCGATTTCACAAGTGAACCCTAGACCTGTGTGAAGGAATGTAGTACACACAGGGAAACTTCCTGCCTCTTTTACTTGTCTGCACTTACATGTCCATGGACCACACAAACCTTTGGGCTAAAGCTTAGCTTGGTTTGACTTGGTCACTCTTTCGGTAGCAACAACTATGACCCCTACAGTTGTTGTTTTCAGTAAAGTTATTTGCCATTCTGGAGATCTAGTTCTCATTCAGTGTTTTGTTGGATTTTTTAAAATGGAAATTTTGTCTATATAATTTTAATTGTCTATTTAAACTGCCTTGTTAGTTTATGAGAGACCAACCCTTACCTTTTAAACACACTGTCAGGCTTTATGTCCTATATAAATTCTACCGGTTCTACCTCTCTATCTATATATAATTTACAATGAAACCGTTGAAAAAAGGTATTGAATAACTTTGAGTTCAATACCAAAAGCTTGTAGCAACTCCCGAAGCAAAATCCCTTTAATAACAATTTCCCATTTATAGGTTATTTTTTCCTCATCATGGTAATTAATTTTTGATTTAACTACATATTTCTCACTGATATCTCACAGTATTAATTTTTTTGTCATTTTTAGTTATTAAATACATTAAATTATACATTCATACATTTATGCCTCATTCATACATGCTAAATGCCTCAGTACTAACTCAACTATATAGTTACCTTTCTGAGGGAAATTTGTAAAAGGTTTTTAGACAAGACTTATTTCCTACAAAACCAAATTGAATGGCATTAATTATATTTCTAAACAATACTTGCAGTAAAAAGCTAGTGAACAATCCATCAAATAAAATATGTTTGCACACTGTATTTGGCCTCTGTCAAGAGAAGTCAGTATGAGTGTTTCCATTCATTCTGTAGTCTTTGGATACAGCCTTTATAAAGCACTTTAAAATGTGTGCATTAATTTCAAAGGCAGTCTGTTCACTGACACTTCATAAACATGTAGAGGACTAGATTTAGTGAAAAAGCTTACTCGCTACAAATGATTCATCCAGCTTTATAGAAGATATATGTGTAAAGTGTACTGAAATACTGAAGTTAACACTATTTCAAGGTCTTCCCTTTACACTTCAAGTTTATATTCACTGTTCATATTTTGTTGGCTTTTCACAGACTGCATTGCTAAAAAGAAGTGTAATGCTTCAAATGCACGTAAGCAGATAAATAGCACAAGACTCATGCATTGCCCTCAGCAGAAATTCTTTAGAAAATGCTAGATGAGAAAATGAATACCTTGTTGCTAAGTTACCTTTGTTTCATTTAGTGTTATAATTATTTGTTGCTTAAAGAAAAAGCATTGACATTTTCCCCTTAGTCCTTGCCATATGGAAGATAGGCTTTTAAGATTCTCTTATAAGAGGAGCACATTTATAATATATACCTTTATGTTCTCCACGTGCAACAGTCAACATGCCGGGGGATAATCAAGACATTTCAGGCTTCAAAAACTTCTGTCATTCCAAAATAATTTTGATATTCCAGATAGTTTATTTTTAGAAGCAAATACACTTCCTAAGAATTTGATTATACATTTCCCTACCTTTTAATCAATCAGGAAATGTGCAGATAAAATTATCTGTCATACACTTTAATCAATACGTAGAACTGTGTCTCCCTTCTGGAGGGTTTACAAAACAGATAGTATGAGTGAATGGGCTCATATTTCAATTTTTAATCACACTCAGGACAGAGGTCTTATTTGAGTCCACATGATTTTGACGTATTTACCTTAAAAACAATAAGGAAAGAAATAGTGCAAATTATAAGTTATGCCAAAGCAAATGCCATACTAAATATGTGCTGTTGAAGATGTGTGAAAATGTTTTCCTGAATTCTGTGGCAAGTAATTTTCACCTAAAGACCTCAAACAGACTTTGAACATCACAAAGTTGATGGGGGTAGGGGTTGGGGAGGGGGGTGTAGAAATATTAATCTTTTATTCTTGAAAGAGAGAGGGTAAATGATACTTGAAACAAGTACAGAGAAAATTAAGTGATGCAACCAATGTCACAAGCTAAGTCAGTAGTAGAGCTATAGACAGTACCTGGATCCAGTATTTGATTCTGATTCTTAATAATGTGTTTTAGACAAATTCTGAAGACAAGATATGAAAACTTTAGCACTCTCTTCTTCTTCTAGTGTCAGTCACAGCCTGGCATCACAAGTATGTGGGAACAGAAATACCCAAGAGGGCATTTTGCACGCAGCAGCAAGAGCACAGTGGCACGAGGCTGCACCTGGGGCTGTGTGAGCTCTGGGATAGAGTGTCCTGTGGCTGTCAGCTTAAAGTGCTGATGTACTTCTTCAGTGCTCATACCCAGTAATAATGGAATCTACAGAGGGTGTCAAAGAAAGCATATTAGTCCTTCCTATCCGTATTATCTTTTGAATCGAATCTACAATATTTGCAAGCATAACTTTTTTGTTCTTTTTTTTTTTATTCTTTGTTTTTTCTATCCAGATTCAGAAAAACATATGATCAGACTAGATGTGATGACTCTGTAGTACCAATATGGTCTGAAGCCATCCCTGACTCAAATCAACAATGCATGTTTTGTAATCCAGAAAGACTTGTTCAGTAATTTTAGTTAAAAAAAATTAGGGGAAAAAAAAAAAAGGAAGGATCCATAGTAATGCTGACACTTCCTCTCTCTAATGTCAAGGAGACAATAGTTCTTCTTTCATTCAAATTCTTAACTGCATAGTCCAAAAGTTAAATACATGAGCAATGAACAAACAAGACACTGGACACATGAGAGAAGATAACCTATTTACTCTTTTCAATTGAATAAGTAGATTGTCCTTTCTGATGAAACTCTCCCTTACACAGCAAAGCAGCTACCTCATTTCTTGCTTATGTGTCCCCATAAACAGCAACTGCTTTAGTCTTATTTGACAATAGACAAAGGCTCGGTGTTTGACAAGCAGTCAGAAATAAGGCGCTATACTTTTGGAAAACAAACAGTGTGCTAGTACATAAAGAACCACCAAGAGAGAGAAAAAACCCTGAAAATATTGAATTTCTTTAATTATTTCCCTTACAAGGTTACTGAATCAAAGAGAAAGTCCTGGTTTTATTTTGGTATCATTCACCTTGCTTTCATCAACTCCCATGCTGCATTTTTACATTTTCTACCTATTTAAGGACCCACTGAGGAGCATGTTCACACATTCTTACTCATTTATCTTTGTCACTTGTAATTACCAGAGTGGCCATTTTCTTGCTTGTGCATATTCCTGCTCTACTCCTCTTTCTTTCTTTCCTCCTAGGAGGAGTGTGACACTCTTTATTCTAGGCACCCTTGGCTGTACCATCTGTAGGAAGATCAAAGACAGGGTCATATCCATCTAATAACAAGAGAGGAAACAATACTGTAGGTGAACACTCTATTAGCCTCCTTCTTCATTTTATTCAGGTCAGTGCTCAGGGACTTTCAGATGTCTTTGAACAAATGGATGTGAAAATGAAAGACAAGTTATAAAGAAATAAGTTTCTTTTCTTACGCAAGTTAGGCTGATAGGCTGAACCATACTAGTGTTATAATAGTCTTCTCCCTGGGCAGCTCATGAAGTATCTTTTCTGAACAATCCTTACCCTTCAAAATAAAGCATAAAAATCTCCTTCCATCCTTGAGACTTGCAGCTATTAAAAAATGTCCAGAGGCAATAAACTGAAGAATTGTGTAGGATACTGAGGACATTTATTATTGACAGGAAATCAGTTTTCCATGATAGCTGAACTCCAAGATCTCTCTACAGAGAGGACTGATTTCTCCACTGGTGTAAACAGGCAAAGCTCTACTGATTATGGTAGTGCTGCACTAGTTTATACCAGCAGAGAATTTCAAGTAAAATCTTTAATTTATTTTGGATGCCTGGAACTGAAAGTTTGGATCACTGTGCTGTGAGAGCACCCTGAGCAAAGGGCTACAGTGGCTGGGGATTTCTGGCTGGGTCATGTAGCCTGTCTTTGGCACCACAACTCTTGCATCATGAAAACACAGCATCATGAAAACACATGAAAACATCATCTTCTTGCATCATGAAAACACAGCAAGAAGAACAGGAAAAGCAGTGTTCATTTAGTTTCAGCTTAGGAGGCTTTTTCATTTCTTTCTCTTTCCATGACTTTGTGGTTCAGCTTACTGCCTTAAAGACTTAAGCAGCTGACTATGATCCTCTTAGCACATCTGAGTGCTATGTAACTGAGGTAGCCTGTGTGTGTCTTGGTGAAAATCAGACATCATCAGACGCTGTATTTCTTGCTGGAATCAAACTTATACACGAAATATTTGGGTCAAAAGTTCCAAATGCTTTTCTCCCTTGTTCTTTTGTGGGGCTTTTTTCAAAGCATAGTATTTCTTATATATTACAGAAAAGGTAATTGGAAGCATGGAGAAACATTAATGAAGGGCTTGCTCCTTCATTGGATTATTTTTTCCCAGATGGAATTATATAAACTCAACTTTTCATTCATGTAAAAGTTCCAGGCAGTTTAATAAAAATGTATTCCTACTGCAGTATTCTAGAGAATATTTCAGCGTTTCTTTTGGTAACAGCTCCACTAAATTCTGTAAGTTTTTCAGTGTGGTCTCAAAACCCACAAGTGATTAATTTCTTGGTTCAGTAGGCCATCTAAATAAATGCCTAACTTCACGAGTATGGGTAGTTTGTCTGAAGCTATTGAGAGTGCTTTACTATATGGCTAACTCTAAGGTAATGGTAAGAGTTTTGCCGTATTATGAACATTGTACATATAAAATCCATAAGATTTTTGTAAATGTATTCCCTTAATATGCTAAAATATGTATTTCTACATATATACAAAATACATAATATGTAATATAAATATATAATTCTACAAATATATAATTTTTACATTAGTGGTGTTGAATGCATTCAGTGATCTTGTCTTGAAAAAGAATAACAATTCCTATCTTTCAAGATTTTTTTGGGTAATTGTTATGGTTCATTACATGTTGGGTTTTTTTAAATAATTGTCCTTCTGTGAATCAGTGGGAAGATAAAATGCATTGTGTTAGGCCTGCTTGCCTGAGTAGAACTTGGGTAAAAAAAATTAAAATATCACATATGCTTACCATACTTTAATGTCATAATATTAGCTAAAAACTATACTTTTCAAAAGAGAAAATAAAAGACAGTATTCAATAAGTCATTTCTCTAATCAAGTATTGTTATACAGCTCCTTGTCACTCTTTAGGGCACCAGATGTCTCATTTTCATACATAAAAATGTTGAGGTAGCAATCAGTGTACAGGAATAGGTGGGGAGGCCGATATTTTTGTGGGATTTGTAGGTTTTTTTAAAGCTTGTAGTCTTTGAAATAACCCACCGAAATCTGGAAAGTTACTGATAAGCAAGTACCAGCACTTCACCAGACTATCATGGGGCTACATTTGCTCAACAGACTTAGTTTAAATGGAGTCATAGGCAGGAGCACACTAGTCTAGACTATAGCTGCAGTAAAAATAAACAGCTAAAAATCAAAAAAGATAGTTTAATATACAGAGAAATTACAGGCTGAGGATAAACAGATCATCAACAAAACAATGTCCCTTGACACGTTAAAATGAGAACAAGCTGTCTTTTTCCTCCAGGATGTAAACCAAGAGATGCTGAGAATATGGGTCTAAGAATTAATGCTAATGCAAAATATTCCTTTCTGAGTTGATATATTTTGAGCACAATGACAAAAGTCTATTATTTTCAGGGCAGCTCATTAAAATGTATGAAGGTGTTGCCAGTATTAGAAAGATACCACTTACAATAAAGTCAGTAAATTTCACAAAAGGTCATACCAAATATCCTATACCAGGTGAAAAATACCTATATGGTGCTATAATGGGACTCAAGAATGTGCTGGCAGAAATTCAGGTTTCTTAGGTCACCTGTCATCATAACAGTGACTACTGGTTCTAAGAGAAAGATGAACGTATTTTAAGAGTGCTCTCTGCGGATTCAGCAATTGTCCTCAGCTGCACAGTGTCAGAGCCCTTGTCTGTTCCAAAATAAGTTCAGATCAGTAGTATAAAGGTGCTTTACCAAGTGCTGTGGGTCATGAAATTCACTGGACAGTGAAATAATGTTGTCAGAAATTAACATTTTGTAGCCATGGATATTCTGAAAATCTGGAGTTCAAAAATCTGTATTTATGGTTAAAGTTGTTGAAGGATTTTGTTGAATTGCTTTTGCATTCTGTTGGAAAAGTGTTGTCATTATTAATTGGTCTTTCATTTTGCTATTTTACAGGCAGTTCTCTAAATTGTCACAAATCACAAGCAAATTTTAAATTCTTTAGGACAGGAGCTGTCATTGGCTTTCTATTTGTAAAGTGCCTAACATAGTAGTTTGCCTTTTGGTCCACCTAGAATATCAATTTTAAATAAAATAACCATCACCTATCTCAACTAACCTTTATCTAGGATAAACATAAATAATACAGCATACATAGACTTTCAGTAATAAGGTAAAAATCAGCACACATTCTCCATATGAAATCTCCTTATACGGATTTATGACCCAGGAGAGATGCTGGTGAAGTTCAAACTTTGAGTAGGATGGAGAAGCACTTAATGTCTTGAATGAAAACTTCGCTTAACCCTGAATAAACTCTTTCCACGACAGTTGACAGGAGGACTATGTGATAAAATTTTCCACACAGTTTTGTTGTAAAATGAGCTAGAAACATGTCTGACTGTTCAACTTTGATAGTGATAGTGACAAAAGCAGTCACAATAGTAATAATATGGTACATGTAAGCTATTGCAAGTGTTTTAATAAGCACATTATTAATTTATGTTGATGTATGAACTATAGTTTTCATCTGAATTATTGTGCCATATAGTTTCAACAGAAGACAGGCCTTCCAACTTTTGATTAAAAATATAGGAACCATGAGTAAACTGTCTAAGATCTTGCTAAATTCTCTCAATTGTTATAGTTTTTGCAAGTCAAGAGACTTTTATGCAAACTAAAATAAAACAAGCTCTAAATCAGATCATAAAAGGCAGGTCTCATTTTCAGCTGACATTCAATCCTCTGACTACCTATGGTTTTCCAGCAGCCTCAAGCTGGAGGTAAAACTGTAAATCACAAAAGGGGACTCAGAAATATGAGTGCCCAGGATGTTTAGCTAGTCCAAATAATGGTTTGAAATAAATTAAAAAAAACAGGAAGTCACAGAATCACAGAATATTTTCAGTTGGAAGGCCTGGCCCTTTAACTTGTGTTGATACTTTCAAAAGCAGAGGGAAACCAATGTTCCTCGTCCATTAACAGGATGGATAACACTTAAAGTGTTTTTCATTGCAATTTTTTTCTTAGGAAATAATATTGGTTAATAAAACACTGCAATAAAAGAACAGAATAAGCAATAATGAACTTTGGCTAAAAAATAGGGTACAGCCTTTTCCTTTAATTTTGGAAATGGAGCAATCCTATTTTACTGTCCTTTTATTTACCATCATACTGTACTTGAACAAACAGCTGATTAAAACAAATCCTTGGATCATTTGTGTGGCTGATCATAATAGAATCTTGAAAAATGAATTTCAGCTATTGAATACTGAAATATCATTAACTAATATCTGCAAAAATTACTATAACATTGATGCTGACAGTTCATAGTATTATACAATTCAGGCAGTTCAGATCTCAGACCCTGAAGCAAGTTCAACAATCAAATCCAGCCTTAATAATTTTATTTGTCTGGGTAGGAGCACACCATACTTCATCTCTCTTAAATCATTGTGGTCCTTGTGATCTCAGCAAATCTGTCCCTCTGCATTGTTTCCATTGTATCATCTTCGTCATCATAAAACCATTGCTTTATGCCTTTCCATTAAACTTTAACTTTCCTCACTGTGGAATATGACAGATAAACTTTTGGGCAGGTGGACTGACACCAGAAGTGCTGACTCTTCAATTGGAAAATCTCTTCTAATTTAACTTACAAGTCACACTTTCTGAAGTTTTATCTGACTCCCTGATGTCTTGTTTGGAAAATCTTAAGAGCAAATAACTAAAAACCAAGGTCCATACATAATTGTTCATTAAAAATATGTTAAAAAAAAGCTCTTACATGGATATTCATGAAGACTATTTTCCTTTTTCATAATTATGTATTTACTTCCCAAACAGCTAAGCTTTGGGGTTGAGTTGTATTCTGCCAGAGTCAACTTACCTCAAGTACTGTATGCAGTTACAGGCACCACAACATAAGAAGGACATAAAGATATTAGAGAACGTACAAAGAAGGAGGGCTGCTAAGAAGCGAAAGATGTAGAGGGGAAGCCATAGGTGGAGGTCACTTTGGCTTTTTCAGCCTGGAGAAGAGTAGACTGAGGGGAGACCTTGTTGCAGGGTACAACTTCCTCATGAGGAAAAGCAGAGGGACAGCACTGATATCTTTTCTGTGGTGTCCAGTGACAGGACCTGAGGGAATAGTCTGAGGTTATGTCTGGGGAGGTTTAGGTTGGATATTAGGAAAATGTTCTTCACCTAGAGAGTGAAGTTGGCTGGGCACTGGAACAGGCTCTGCAGGAAAGGGGTCACAGCACCAAGCCTGACAGAGAAGTGCTTGCAAAATAGTCTCAGGCACATGGTGTGATTCTTGGGGGTGTTTTATGCAGGGCCAGAAGTCAGATTTTGATGATTCTTGTGACTCCCTTCCAACTATGGATATTTTACAAATCTGTGAACTGCACCTTGGACTCCAAAAGCCCAAGAAAGAGTTTTCCCAGATCCCTACCTATAGGCAAGTAGCTAAAGCATCTCTTCATACCTCAGCTTATGTAATGACTTAAGGAAAATAAGATTGTCTTATTATTATGATTTTGTTTGACTACTTAGTGATCAGTCCTACCCTTATTAATGTTGATATGGAGCTGAGCACCTGAGACAATTAAGCAGTGAAAAACAAATTAACTTCAGTAGCATTAAGTTCAAGGTTTTTTCTGTGATTTAGGATACAAAGAAGAAAGACAGCATATTTATCAGTTTCAAGGAAAAATGAAGATGACACGAAATTTGGTGCTGGTCAGTTTGATAGAAAAATTACTACTTTGGTAGTGATGCAGACATACAAATTAAGTAGACGTCATATTTTTAAACAGCTCTTAATGAAAAAAACTTTGTTCCACTTGAAAAACCCACTACGTTTAGTCAATTGACATCATCAGCAGGTAACTAAATTCCATCAACTCAACAATATTTTATTATATAAAATATATTTTATTATATATTTATTATTTGAAAATGTCTCATGTTATCCTTTCAAGAACATCAAAAGAAAGAAGAACCTTCCCTTTCATTCTCTGGATTATTTGCATTCGATATCTAAAATGACCCTACCGTAAAAAAAAAAAAAGGCAAAAGGTAAAATGTTTCTAACTCTTAGAGATCTCATAAAATTAAGTCTCTAGCTGCATACATTTTAATATTGCAGACAACATGGTAATTGACATATGTGATTCTAGATCACACTTCAGATTTTAAATTATTTCACTCAACAGAAATGTGATTAAGTACACTATTGAGACACTTTTAGTAATTCAGCTTTCAGTGATTATCTGTCTCTCCAGTGTTACCTTTGATGTTCAAATAGTCTAAGAAATAATGTAATTTTCCAACTTTCTCATTGGGTTATATTCAGATGTTTCTTAAATATTTTATTTAAGATCTCTTCCTGACCCCAACCACAGTTAATATGTGAAAAGATTTTACTTACAGTAATTTCATGTCTTGTAGTTTGCTAAATTCATTCAGAACATCAAAATCAGCATGGACTGATGAATCTGAAATAGTATCAAAGGAATAAATCAAGAGGTTACAGCAGACATAAAAATACAACATGTAGCAATGAGTCCCAAATAATGAGTGTTTTCCAAGATTATGCTATCAAAGACCTTAAGATATATGATCAAGTTCTTATGAATCAAAATTGATAGCTTGAGAAGTTTTGTTACCCACTATGCCCATGGTCCACCAGGCCAAAAAGGAGCACGTACAATCTTGCGCCAAATAATATTTAATTCACCAGCAGTTAATAGGTGCTTAATTGAATGCTTCAGATCCATCATGTTTTACTATAGAAATCTCCAAATTTTATAGGCAAATAAAGAAACTTAAAACACTATATAATCAGCACAGTTAAAATAAGCAAATCCATGCTTTCACTCATTATTATATATTATTTCCAGCTGCAGAGGAGAATCTGTGAGGGTTTTACCTATTAAAAAAGAAAAAAAAAATGGGATGTAATCTGGAGTAATGGTCTAAAACACTTCAATATAAATGTTGTTACTAATGGAAAATTCTCAAACCATGGCTGTAATACACCTTATTTCCTCATTAAAAGGGAAGCAACAAACTCATCATGACATTATGCAACAGCTCTAGTTTTAATCTTTCTTTTAATTCTCCGTGTCAAATTAACCTTACAGCCAGGGCATAGTTTTAAAAGCAAAGTTTGCTTTTGCTGAAAGAAATAGTTTTCATTAAGATGTTGGCTAGTTTTTTTAATGCTTTCAGACAATGCAGGCACTAGATATGGGGTTCTACTGGAAAATGCAGAGTTCCATTTTAAAGGGATTGCTTCAATGCAAGAAACAGGTTTGTAGCTTTCTTATTGCCTTCCTGTCATCTTTCCCTTTCAGATCCCCTCTCCTCTTTAGAATTGCTAAGGCCCAGGATATCCAGAAAGTTATGTTCTATCACCAGCATGCCTTTTTTTTTTTTGTTTTTGTCTGTTTGTTTGGTTTGGGTTTTGTTTTGGTTTGGTTTTTAGTTTTGGTTTGGTTTGGGGGGGGGGTTGTTTGTGTGTTTGTTTGGGGGGTGGGGTTATGTATTCTATTTGGTTTAGAGAATCTTATTTTTCTTTACATGATATTTTTACTAGAATCAACCAGGGATTACTTTATTGATTTTTCCTTAAAGATTTTGTTTGGTTGTCGAATGAGATGCATGACCTTCTTCTGCTTCAGGCTACATTTTAATTAATCACTGTAAATAGAAATGCTCCAGACAACAAAGACTTCATTTGACAAGTGGTTTTTCTCCACTGTATTTTGGTTTGTTTGTTTTCAGACCTTTTTTCTAAAGAATATTTAATAGTATCTAAGTGTGCAAGCTCAACTAATCCCCATGGGATTCCTGCTATGGACAAAGAACACCCACAAACCTTCCCCTCAGGCAGGAAGATAATCCTTTTTTAAAAAGGATTTGTAATATGCCCTGCAGGTCAACTAAGCACTTCACAAGCTGAACCCAAAGTTGCCTAAGCACACCTTTCTGTCATTTAGTCACGTGACAGAAATTCAGTATGAGAAGATGTCACATTTCCACTTCTCAGAATGGAAATACTATGATAGAAATAATCAACCCTGTCCTTTTCCAGTTAGCTTCGTTGGAAAAATATAAAAAACTCATTAAAAAATAGTGGAAATCAGATCTCCATATGCTAGCACTGATGGCATCAGCATTCGCTTTATCTCTGTTATTGTCTTCACCCTCACACCCCCAATTCTCTGTTGCAGGCGATGTCTCATTTCTATAGAAGCACTATGGTACCACAATGATCATATAGTCTTTTTCATAATACTTGTAGAAAAAAGAGAGATGGCAATTTGTGGAGAAATGGTCAGAAGAAAGAATGGAGGGTCAATAAAAAAAAACATCACTCAAGTCTGAGCAAATACGTAGGACCTCTTTTCTGGAGGTTGGATAGCTGGGTAGCAGTTTTTCTTCCCCGAGATCTGTGATTACTTGGCTGCTGTTTCCTGCCACTGCCATAAGTGAAGGAATCACCCATGAGTTCCAGACCAGCATGTGTACTGAAGGTTTAGAACAAATCTGAATGTCTGTGACTTCAGCTTGCATTGGTCATGGCTGGAGATGGCAAGAACTAAAGTACTGAAAGCAATTCCTGAGAGAGAGAGAGAGAGAGAATATTCAGCAGAGCTTGATCCATGACATTTACTTGGCTTTATCTCACCAAAGTAATGTGCACAACTGATTTTCAAGGCACTGATACAAGAAGATGAGTTTTAAAAACTAGCGGGTAAGTAGGACACACAACACCTTGTACATGCTGCATTTGTATAACTTCTCCAAGCAGTGGGCAGGCTATTATAACTTTATTGTTTCAGGATATAAGCCTATTATCCTCTGCAAATGAATACAGTGACATTTTGCTGTATCGGTTGAAAAGATTAACAGTTCACAAAGCAAACTGCCGAGTGCGGCAAATTAAATACATTAAAATGTGCAAGCTTAAAATTCTATACTCCCTGCGCTATAAACTTATATACAATACAGTTTAAAGAGTCTCAGTGGCTCAGTTAATAATGTACTGGCCTGTCAGCTTTCTGGATGCAATTTAAGTCTGTTAGGTTGTAGTAAGCCATGACAGGGTATGTTTTTCTCAGCCATTAATGAATGCTGTAGGTAAATTGTACATTAAGAAGGTGGCCCTGAGGTATATTAGTGTCACAGTAAATGTGCGAGGATTATTTTAAATGCTATTATTAAAAAGAAAAAAAAGATATTTTGGATAAATCTCAAACAGCTCAAAAGTTCATTGTAGAGACGGACTGGAATAACTGAGATACATGGTCAGACTAAACTCATTAGAAATTTAGCAGAGCCTCTTCTCACGTCTTGTCATTTTAAAATGTTTTTCTTGTGATGCTTGTCTGTCAGAACTAGGCCTTAAGAACTGTCCGTAATTTTAAGAAAATAAGCATTGAAAAGACCCCAAATCCTTTACAGTCCAAAGGATTTAACATTGAGTGTCCTCCAGTGCGTAGAAGAAACAGTTTCCAACATAGGAAACACAAATATTTTTAAACAAGTGGTTTGACCTCAGCTACTATTAATTACCATTAATATGTATAGAACTGCCCTATTTCCTGGGGCACCAACTATCTGACCACTTAAATGTCAACACAAAATCCATGGCCTTTTTAACTAAAATTCTTTAGTAAAACAACATGGTGTTGAGAGGTCTGATTAAAATGCTGACACAAGAAATCTGAGGAGACATACAGAAAATTATTCAAGGCTTCATTTTAAAAAGGCACTCGAGACTTTGTTTCCACTCGGTCCTTTTAGACCAATTTGTCAGTTTTGCAGGTTCTGAAAAGAGTTACTGTTAACAAGTAGAAAGATGGGCAGATTCTATCAAATTGTTTTAAAAGAATCAGTGCTAGAAAATGATGTGCAAAGATGTTTGAATTCATCAATTACTATCTTCAAGTTCTTATCGCAGCTGTGGGTCTAGACCACAGCTGAAAAACATGTTAGAACAAGATGATGATAAAGCCATGAGATTAAGTAGGTTTGCAGAGCTAACTAGCTAACTTCCCACTCATGAAAGTTCAGGTTTGTTTCTATTCCATAATCAGGTAGAGAATTTGGCTGCATTTTTAACCATGCTGGATATTTACATAATTCCCTAAATATTACTTCATACCTCTTTGAGTACATGGATAGATTCTTTTCCCCATTCTGGCTTCTTTTTCTCTACTTCAGTAACAGAGAGACTGTTGACTGGTGGGAACTTGCATTTTGAAGTAGAGCTTAGCAGATCCTCAGCCACTTTCATAAATCCCTGACTGCTACTCCTGATGTTGGTGCAAAACTGTGTTGATGTTAAAGTTTGTTGAGTACAATTCAAAATGTGACAAATTCTGAATCTGTGTAGGTCTGGTTGTCCAAACTATGTCAGAAATGATGCTCCTACAGCATTCCTGAGTTTGAGTATTCCAGCTACTGGGATGGAAGTCTGGCCCAAGTATCTTAATTTCATTTCAACAGAAATAAGGATAGTTGAAACATGTAACAGGATCTATACCCAGACTCAAGAATGTGGCATGGTACTTGGGGTTTTCAATTTATGTGTTGTCTCATACACCAAAATAGTCTAACCCAATTTTTAGAGGGGAACAACAGGAAGAAAATGGCTTTTGCCATCTTGGTTTGAATGTTAACTTGTTTGATACTACAGATGTTCTGGTTTTACAGCACATTCTGGACTGATTTCTGCTCTGATTAGGGTAGTTATTTTACTGTGCTATCTCTGCCTCACCCATGTGAACAGCCATGACATAAATCAGAGAGTTAGTGAGTGGTGTGACCAATATTTTCTGGGCTTACTTTAAAACACACTTATGAAGTGAGTTTCTATAAAATTGACAGCATTTTGGACTAATTTTGTCTTCTGTGAAAACTGAAAGAATGTTTTTATGTAGCAAAATGTTTAATGTTTCTAACAGAAAAATAGAAAATAAATGTATTTTTTCCTCTTTTCTACTTTCCTGTATTTACCTTTTCCCTCTGAAATCCCAAAGATTTCTGAGCCCTTTGGGGACATTCTGTGTTTCTTTCCATGAGGATTTTTTTGACATAATTTTTCACATGGCCAGCCACTGACTGTAGCTTAAAACCTTGGTGAATTCAGTTAACCAAGTATGCCTTCCTAGCACTAGTGCTGGCTGCCTCCACCAGGCCCAGCTGGTCTACGTCAGGCATCCTAGTCTCTATCCAAATGCCCCATGACAAATTTAATGACATTTAGCTTATGGTCGGTTTCTGAGAGAAGGCAGAAGATCCAGCTTACAGGAATCCCGTGGAAATTAGTTCAATGCCTTTTTTCTATACTGGGATCAGCAATTTGAGTCAAGCTTATAACAGATTTTCTAGGGAGGAAATTCATGGTACTTTACAGAAACTAAAATCAAGATTATTCTAAAATACATGAATAAGTTTAGCTGCATGAAACATGAGTTTTGCCTGTGCTTGTAATGAGTTTTTTTCATTTGAGTGACCTTTGCACAAAGGCCTATGGGAATATCTGTGAAAACTTATAGAATTTAATACAGAATTTCACATTTTCTGATTTTTTTCTTTTAAAAGTAAAATGAATTGTTATTTATTAATATTGACTCTGCACTACAAAATTTCTACAGTTTAACATTTTTGCAGAAAGGCTGTTGTTCCTCACTATATATTTATGGCTCTTTGAGAAGAGAGGGCTTAGAATCTGACTAATTGTAGCTTTTCCTACCAGTCAGATTTATTATCCTTATACTTCAGCGTAAGAGATGTGCGGGTTGTTTTTTAAATCAAATGCTTTTGGGGGAACAGTGATGGTGATTTTTGAACCAAAGTCCTATTGTAGCTCCTAAGGACCAATAATTCTCTGGTGCATTTTATGCTGTTTTCAAAACTCAGAATGGAGAAATATAAATATATAAAAAAAATTCTAAGATAAATAGTAAGAAAATATTGCTAAAATGAAGTTATTCTGATTATCATTATTCTTCATTTTTTTAAATCTTATCAATATTACTAGAAACCTATGTTGCCATACTCTGTGTATCAAGACTCTCCAGTCCACAAACACTTTGAAAGAAGGGGAAAAGTTTAGGCCTTCTTCTAAAAGGGTTCTAATTTTACACTGATACCATAATGAAAACAGCTGCTCTGCTGGAATTACTCCAACCACGTTGATTTCTAGGGACCTGATTGAGCACTCAGAAGTAAAATCAGTATAAGGCAGGAGGAAGGAAAAACGAGTTAGGGAGTTGCCTGAGAAAATGTTGATCAGACAGCAGAAGAAATAATTGAAAATGAAAATTTTAAATTGATTTTAAATTAACTTTTATGGATTTTTTTCCACTTACACATGAAAATTAAAATATCAGTTCTTACTTTTATTAAGTAGCAAGGGCCTTCTCCAGATACTGTCTAAACTGCTGGGGTCTCCCATCCTACCTTTACAATGTCTCTTTTTTGATTAGGAAGTGAAACAACTTGATTCATGACAGTAGTTGACATAATTTCAATAAGTTTTTACCTCAGCATGGTTTCTATTTGGGTTTTAGTTGGATGAAATTTACTTAAGAACCAAAGTCTTATTGCCAAATCCTGGTTTGTTTTGATTTAAGCATCTCCCAGAGGCTTTCTGCTCTGAAAATGGAGCCTGACAGCAATGAAAATCTTGGCTCATGGCAGAAGTTTCCAGCTAGATCCTTGTCATGAACCTGATATCCTGGGCTTTCTGACACTAGATGTAACGTTAATTATCTTAGACTTTTATGCTTTCAGCAAGGAAAAGCACTTCAGCTGTATTCAGATTATATTTTCCAGTTTTATCTATGGGGAATTTGGAAAAATGTTTTTCCTTTTCGGGATTTTTTTTCTCTTCCAGAAGTTCAAGAAAAAGAACCTTTTTTCCAAGTGCACCTACTTTATTAATATTATTTTCAGACAAGAGTCCTGAATTTGAATGTGGGGGTCACCTTTTGAATGTGCCAGGGAAAAGGCAGCTGCTTATGGTGTGATTCGACAGATTAGTAAGGAAGAGGAAATTTTGTACAAATAAGATGAAAATCATGAAGGGAGAAGAAATGGGAAAGATGGCTAATTCCAATACAGCTTATGAGTCATGATAAATGTTACCCTAAGTTACATCACAAGACCTTGTGCTATTTAAAGTTTACAACAATAAACTTGCATACTTTCTTCTTGAAAATCACTGGATGGCAAAAAATCCACTTACATAAAAAAATCCACATACTTTCTAGATCAAATACAGGATTCATAAAAAGCTGGCATATTCTATCAGCTTTAGAAGATACCTTCAAAAGTCAAGGATGTGATCTTTTACCAGTCTATCTTCCTGAAGAATGTTTCAAATATGAATTGTGTAGGGCTTTTAACTGTGCTTGTAACTCTGAGGGGCATGGAAGTAAGTAGTTTTATCAGCTTGAGTTTAAAAACAACTTAACTTCAAAAAAGGGCTATTTATTCATGCACATGACACAGAAAATGATTTGGATTAAAGTACTTTCATTATGAAAGTGTTGGGAAGGTAAAATAAAATTAGACTCAGCTAGATCATTTTAATGTTTTGATTATAACCAACTGAACTGGGATAAATTTTTATGCCAGCACTAGTGATAATAGGGTTACATATCCTCTTTAAAATAAAATGTGAAATTTACATGCAAAGTGGTGTGTTCTCTTGCTGCACACATATAATTCCCATTAGCATTAATGGGAAATATATGTGCCTATCAAGAAGAAAATATACCCCATTAAATTCCCAAACATCATGTCATTTTCTGACGTCTTCTATTATGATCTATGTTCATACAGCAAAAAAATTAATAACTCAGCTCAGATATACTGTTTTTCATATGTAGATCTCAGAGGATTTTATGAAGAATAAGTCAATGCAACTCAAAGATACCTGTGAGAAAGCTGGAAATTCAATTATGCCTATGGCAACGCCTGCCAGGTATATGCCCAAAATCCCTGCAACAGATACTGAAAGGAAAATTTGTAGAGGAGCACAGAAGTTAACACAGGTGAATACAGCATAATTCGTCACAGATAAAGTATATTATACACAAAATTAGCCTCTTTCTAAAAACCTGTGGTGGGTTTGCCCTGTCTCAGTTCCAAATGCCCATCCAGCTGCTCACACTTCCACCCTCCCTCATGGGATGGTGTGGGCAGTAGGGGTGAAAAGGATAAGAAAACTCATTGGTTGAGATAAATTCAGGGAAATTGCTTATAAATTAGTGCAGCGGGCAAAATAGACTAATTTGGTGGGAAAATAATTTAATTTATTGCCAATTAAAATACATTTGGGTAGTGAAAAATTAAGATATACATTAAAATAGCACCTTTCCGCTCCACTTCCTCATGCCCAACTTCACATTTTTATTCCAGACTCTTCCCTGATGCCCCAAGTGGCGCAGAGGGGTTAGAGGGCGAGGGGGCTATGGTTTCCCTCTGCAGATCCTTCCTTCACACATTTTTCCCCTGCTCCAGTGTGGGCTCTCCATGGGCTGCAGTTCCTTAAGGAAATACCCATCTGCTTCAGCACTGGATTCTCCACAGGCTACCTTAATCTTTGTCTCCTCCTCCTCTTTTGGGAGGCTGAAAATCTTGGGCACAGTGTATGCCCACAGATTTCCAGTCCTTGGTTATGATTCATGAAGTAATCTGTTCTTAACACACACAGTTCTCACCAATAAATTTCTTATTTCACTTCTTGAAAGCAGACCATTTCCAAAATATATCCTATAAACCTGTGTAAATCTGTGATTATGTCTCGTGTGAAGGACTGAGACACTAAAATCTTATCCTGGAGTACTGTAATTCTGACTGGATGAACTGACTGCTATTAGGGCATGTAAGGTGTAGTAAACTGGCATTCTGGTTCATACTATTGACAGTGAAGAGAAAGGATATCTAGATGAGAAATGGAATAAGTAGTTTGTCAGGAAACATGGAAAATTTAATGGGTTGCTGTGATTTTTTCAGACATGAGAGAAAAATAAGAAGTCATTTGTGCTATTAAATATTAAAAGGTAATCTATAAACACATATCCATAAGATAGCACAACAAAAATAACACTGATTATTCAGAAAAGTCTGGTCATTCAGAAAGCATTTAAGTGTTTCTTGGTGTGGAATCCTACGAGTCTAATTCTGACCCTGCTGGGAAAGATAGAAAAAGTTAAAAGTAAACATATTCTTCATAGATTTTATTTTATCTTAACATACTTCCAGATTATTTGAAGTAGTCCAAACTGAAGAGGAAAATTCACTAAACTGTAATTTCAAGTCATGTGTTATTTTGTATTTTTTTCCCACCTACCTTTTTCACATTACATAGATTTATTACATTTTATCATTCATTTATAAAAGCATAAAACCCAAATGTCTTAGGGCAAGAGCCTATGTAGTAGCCAGTGTCCCAAGAGTAGAGAGTTATTTCCTTTCTTCACCGCCTTAGCCTTCAAGGAATTGATTTTAGGAGCATGACAAAAATAGCTCAGGAAATAGGTCCAAGCTCTGATGTAGCACAGTACTTCAGTGATTTCAGCAGAGATATGCCAATTCACACCTGCCAGGAAATCTAGCCTTCACCTCTGAAGTGGCAATTACAAAATGTATATTGCTACATGATGAGATTTATATTATCAAGCACATTCTGTGGAGTTTTCCTTGCTAGCTCCAGGGAAATAGATATTTACAGATGAGTCACTAATGTGTCTTGAGCTATCACAAAATCTCCAGAGAATCATCAACCTTTTCTTCCACAGCAGCAAAGGTAAGAGGAGTCACATTTTCAGCTATAAAATGATACTGGTTTATTGGAGATCATGTCCTCTACACTCTTCAACCCTTTCGTTAGTATATTTAGATAGTACATAAATTTAAGCATATATATTAAACTTCCATTCCAAATTGCTTAGGTGACTATGTTAGGATTCATAATTCATAAAAATGGATGATGCAAACATGACCAAAACACCACAAAGACAGATTGAAATAATACCAGGAGGTTAGAAAATGCAGAAGTGAAAGGTTGCTAGAAATGTTGAAAGTCCTCATTCAAATGTCTCCTGGTATTGAAATAATGGTCTTTTATTTATGTCTGTTTTCTGTGTAAAGATCTTCATAACCTTTTTCTCCTTTGTAGTTCAACATTATTAAATTCCTTACTGAAAAAATTACAGCCAAAATTTTCAGTGGAAATATATGTACTTTGACAAATTCAAAAGTACATCTGAATTATGTCCTTTAGATTTCCAAGTCTATAATAATGGATTTGGCTACAAAAAGTGATGTTTTTCAGGTGCAGTTATTGTTCAAGTAATATACGCACCAGACAAAACTATGAATTCTTTACAATATGTTGAAATACATGCTCTTCTTTCATTCTCAAAGCATAACTTTAAACATAAATTAAACAGTGTGTTCCCAAATTTTACTCAAAATAATCTGAAATAAATGGCAGTTGTGTATTATTTTTACCCAAACATATGTAGTTTCCCAAATAATTGACAAAAAAGAACTATTAAAACAGCTGAAAAGCTGCTAAAACCCCAAATCAATTGTTATTTGCCTGTAAAATGGTATTTTAGAGGTACTAATGGGTCATTTTAGCAATCCTGTTTTACTTGTGACAGTGAAAATAAAACAAGACTGAATTTAAAACAAGCTGGCTAAAAGCAGCTTGATTCATAATTTGGAGTATTGTGAGAACAGGTCAGATGCAGATTTGGGCCTGATGCAATCAGCCATTTGTCTTTTAACTTCTCACTTTTTGTCTTCTATAAGGCTCTAATTTTCATTGATTAAGACTAAGCTGATTTCCTGAATACTGAAGAAAAGAATAACGAAATTGAAAACTTTGCAATTTGTCATATTAATGAACGGATTATAATTAATAGCAAGAAAAAAACTGAAAGAGGCACAGTGCAATTACTCAATTCATCACAATATCAGTAACTCCATTTAGTGAAGCAGAATAGAAGTGAAATTACGGGCTTCAGGAATATGCAAATTCATATGACTGTCATGTTTGTATGAATAAAAATAATAACAGTTCTGGATAATGGGAGGAATAAGTAGGTAGACATGCAGGACTAACATATAGAGCAAAATTATGGAAAAAATGCCAATAAAAAGTTCCACACTTAGACATGATTTCAAAGGCATACCAAGCTAAATTAAAGTTAGGGCATCACAAAATGTCTCACAAGCTTTGCAGTCACACGTAAAATATAGGTAACACGCTATCCATTAGGAAATTGGAAAACGTATTTAAACTCCATGTCTCTTCTGGATTGATGTTTTTGCCCTCATTGGTGTGTAGTCTCCTGAATTACATACCTAAGCATTTTCTGACAAAAAGAAAATACTCCAGGAAAGGGAGAATGAGGACTAAAAAACAGAAAGCACATTGTTTCATTTAAAAATCTAGCTTTTCTCTTTATTTTTATCTGAGTCTGTACGGGTTAAAATAGTTACTGAGAGGTAAGAGATGGAATTAATCTCTCTTCTGCATGAAATATTGTATCTGGCACCTCCCGGAAGTGCCCCATCATCTGGGGTTGAGATAGGAGAAAAGGTATTTCTAAAACTTTTTTTCAAACCTTTTCCATTTTACACAACATAAAGCAGAAGATTTATCAGACCAAACCAGAGCAAATTATCAGAATTCCCCTATCCTGTGACTATTGTCTATGAGAATGGACACGAAATTTTAGCTTCTTCTCCAGGAAAAGAACTGTGGTTTTAAAGCAGCTTTAACGATATTTGCATAGTTGCTCAGCAAGGACTGTCATCTTGATCTTGACTATCATGGGTGATTTTAGAAATTGTGAACCAACGAGATCCTGTCTGTATTCTTTATCTCGTCTTTTCCTTGATGAAAAACTTAGCTATTTGGGATTTCACGTTTCTAGGATTAGATGAAACTAGACAGGATTTTGATTTGTACTGAGTTACCTCTCAGGTAGAGAGGTTAAGCAGCACTTTGGCACCTGTATCTTCCTGTGGATTTAAAATGTATTTGGTATCCTCTGACAAATAATAACTATAAAATTATGATTTCTTGTGCAAGATGAAATCCTTACTCTTACTCCAGTGATTGTCAAAATAAAGGATTCAAGTTGTGCCATTTAGCATTTTAATTGAGGGTTTTGTTCTTAGTATGGATAATTTTATGCCATATTATGTTCTTGTAATAATTTTGCTATGAAATGAAGTATCAGGGAATGGAAAATATATTGTCTTATGCACAATATTACACAAATTAAAATAATGTACTCTAGTATCTTGACCTTTTCTATATTCTGTAATTTGACTGAATGGTCATTGCACTTTTCCCTCATTAACAAACTGAATAACCAATAGCTGAATGGATGACATGGGCATGAAGTCAAGAAACAGAATAATGAAATAGTCACAGCAGCGTAGTGTAGTAGATGACTCTGTCTAAGAGAACACATGAGCCATTAAATCTCAGAATCAGTGAGAAGGACTGGAATAAAAGCAGAAAGTGCACAGGAAAGAAAAACTTTTCATGACAATAGAGCAGGTATAGTCTATTCTTATTAACCCCTCATAAAATTCTATTGCCATATAAAATATTAGAGGAAGTGAAATATTAATTTAAACAATAAACACATCACTAGACTGGACAGAGCTTAAAATTTCTTTAACAAGAATTTAATATCAAATATTTATAAGAGGATTTAAAGTCTAATGAACTGACAGTCATCATGAACACACAATAATACAGTGATGGAAGTACTACAAATTAGCCATATAAGACCATTGTCTAGGTCTACCCTTTCAACCAGACTATATCCACAAGGACAGCATTTCCACAATACTCTGTTAGTACTATGAAAGAATAATGCATAATATAGAATTACAGATATTAGGCCACATATTTCAAAAATTAAATAATAATTTTATAGTATGTTTAGGGACCAAACTGTACTATGAATCTACAAGATGTATTGCTTACAAGAAGATTGAAGAGATGTTATGGTTACATACTGGCATTGCTCTCCTTCTGGATTCAGTTTGTAGTTGATTGCAGTTAGTATTGTTTATTTGGTTATACTCAGCTTTAAAAATACTTACAGTCATTTTGTACCACTGATTTCCACACATAGTCTTCTCCAACATCTAGTAGGGAGCTCTCTTGATCATAGATGTCTTCCTTACCAAGGTCATGAGATTCATGAAGAGGGGTAGTATGCAAGCTTGTGATAACCCTTTATCAGCTTAATTTCTAGCCAGCACTGGTGTCCTGATTCACCAAGAGGACAATAAAATACCTTTAGTACAGTATAAAAAGTGAGTACAGCAAATATGAACTCCTGTTTCAGTAATATTATTTTTAAACTGCTGTGTTTCACCACTCCAGCTGGAATTTGCTCCACGGATTTACATGGGGTTACTTTAAGCTTGTAGTCTCATGGGCCTTCCTCACACCAGGAAAAAACATTGTTTGTGATCATTTTTACAGCATGGTAAGAACTAGGTAATTACTTACAGGTAGGTAAGTAGTATTGCAAATATAACATTTCCAGATTGCTATCATCAGAACTCTGGGTACAGTGAATTATAACAAGAAATTTTACACTTTCTCACAGTTTACTTAAAACAGCTGAAAATTCAGTTTGTAGGCTTCATCATTCATTTTGATGTGCTTTCCTTTTTTCCCAAGAAAGAAATATATTTATAATTTCCAGAAGAACTGCCTCAGAGGTAAGTGGTATCCAAACATTTTTCTGTAGAGATAAAAAATGTACAGTGTCAGTGGTATTTGCCTGTGGATTGATGATGCATTGCACAAGGATATAGAGACATCATTCCCATAAAACTTGTAACATTATAGTTTAGGGTATATTTAACCTTTAATACAAATCATTTTTATTTCCCCCCTTTGGAATTCAAAGCACTTTTTTTTGTCTAGTTTTTTAGAGGTTTTTTTTTCACTTTGTGTGCTTATACTGTGGCTGCTTCAATTTTTTTGCTTCAACAAAACCAGAAAGGTGGACTTGATTGCAAAGAACAAGAGTAATACAAAGAACTCCAAAAGCACCAGCTTAAGTTGAATAGATTTCAGTGTAAATGAGACAGAAATTGGGTTTTCAATAGGAAGTTGGAACGGGTGAAATATATTTTACATTGGAACTGTCATCTAAATCAATCTTCAGAAAAGGCTAAGTCTGTAATTTAAACTCACAGAACCTCCCAGAAAATAGACTGGCAAAATACCCTGAAATTCCCGTTTCTGACTTTTCCCTGTTCTTCCTTGATATGTCTCTCCCCTCCACTAAGTTTCCATACCATGATCAGTGACTGATTTCTTTCATGTATATATTATATATAGTCATTGGGGAATATTTTCCACCTGACAGTATTTTCTGAGTAATCAAAATGCACAGTGGCTTTCTGTTATGAGCGATTAGTTGCTTGATCTTCAGTTCAGAAAACAAAAGGATCTCTGGAGACACTCAAGATTAACATTTCTTTAGATGTCCTTCCAGTAGCAAAGATAATATTTAGTTTTATGAATTCATCCTTTGCAGATCTACTGCCTACTAGTACAATGATTTTGTCTAGAGGTATTCTGATCCATATCTGACTCCAGAGGAGGCAGGATCAGACTGCAGATCTACCAGCCAAAATTTATGCACTCTGGGAAGCAGACCTCTTGGCTCTGAGTGATAATTGAATCAGAACTGCAGCAAATTAGGCAAAGACTTGAAGAATGAAATCATTAAAAACCTCACAACAGCTGAAAAAGTAATGAAAGGAAGGCAATTTAGCAAAAGGTGCTATCGAAAAGGAAGACAGGGAGCTGTTTTGAACTATAGGTGGCTTTGAAGCTTTGATGTTTCAACAGTTTTCAGTTAATTCAGGGATGGGGAGGTTAACTATGAAATTGTATTACAAAAATTTGAAGAGTCTTACTCCAAATTAAACTTTAGATTTTTATTTTTTTTAATCAGAGGGTTTGAAAAGAAACGAGAACTCAGGGAGTTTACAAACCTACCAAAGCCTATATTGAAGGGCTTCCCTTTTAAGCCACCTGATCAAGAAATCGAATAAAACAATTTAAAAAGAGCATGTAACTATTGCCAAAGTAACTGTGAAAATTACTACTAGCTGAGCGTAGAAGTCACTAGATGAAGCTGAAGAGAATGGTTAGTTTCATACCTGGAGAGGTATTAGAGAACTCAAAATACTCCCAGCAGAGAGATGTGTGTTGAGGTCTGGTGCAGAAAGTCATACTGAGCCTTCTGCAGGCAGAGTTCCTCCAAAATTGTTGGATAGAAAAAATTCCAGGCAGCAGAAGCTCTCACAACCAGTACATGATCTGGTGAGTGGAGGCTGATCTCATACTTTGCCAGAAGTCCCAAACCATGTAGGATAGAATGAAGTAGGTGCTAGTGTCAGGGGAAAAAAAAAAAAAAAAAAAAACAAAAACAAATACCAAAACCCAAAACACCAAAAAACCACAAAACAACCAAAAAAAACACACACACAAAAAAAATACAAAAAAAACCAAACCAAACAAACAAAAAACAATCAAACAACAACAACAAAAAAAAACAACAAAATCACCAACAACAAAAACCTCAACTCCCTGTGCTAGTAAAGCAGACTAAAAATTGAAGCACATAAAATACATCAACACAGTAACTTCTCTTAAACCTTCTATGAAAATGAAAATTATGTGAAAAGTTGAGTGCCACAGCTACTTTCTTGGTTAATGTGAATCAGAGCCTGTGACAAAGTAGGCAATTCAGACTGTGCCTAATTTCTAGAAATGGGGCAAGAACTATAATGGATTGTGCAGCTAAAACCAAGAGATAATGCTCATAAAAACACGTAAAAATGGAACGTCATTAGCTCAGCAGAATTCCTCATGGGAACACTGGTGAGCACTGCTGTAATATCATGTCAATCTAGGGGTATGATACAAAATCCACAAATTAATGTTAATTAATGTCAAGTTGCTACACCAGTTACCAAGACACCCAGTTCAGTAATACTAAAGCCTGGAGGAGACACAGATAATAAAAGGTAAATAGATGAAATGTGACCCTTCAAATGATGCGTTTCTTACTTCCTAAGGGACTCTGTCTTGTAAATGCGTAGACCAAGTGTGGAGGACCAGACCTAAACATGTTTTGTCTCAAACATTTTGACTGTTATGACAGGAAAGAGGTGATTGGAAGAGAGGGCCCTGGGGAGGTGGGGCAGCGCTGTTCTAAACCAACTTTCTCCTCCAACTTGAGACTTGTGCTCAGCTCCCCTCCTCAACTCACTTCCTGGAGGAGGGCTCAAAGGGCTGGCTGTGCATGTGTGAACAAAACATAACAAAAAATCTAGTTTACATAGGAGGACCAGGTTAACCATAAAAGAAAGCAGATTGGGCCCCCTCAATCTCTCTTCTTCCTCTCTTTCTCTTTTATTTTCTTGGTCTGGCGACCCCAGCTCCAGATCATCCATGCGGCAGACCAATGCAGGACATAAAGACGTGATATTCTTTGTTTTCTTTCCTTGCTTTGCCTGGGCAAAGCACAACTATCATATTCTGCCCCATACTGTGTACTAAACTTTGTTTTGGGTGTGGGGAGCTTGTTGAAGTGTGTTGTGGCTTGTATGCCAGCACCTTTGAGGAGTTTGTTGTGGGAGTTGAGAACTTACTGGAGTGTACTGTACAAAATCAATGGCTTGTTAGCCACCACTCTTGTGGAAGTATATTCTAAGAATTTAAGGGCTTGTCAGCCAACACCTTTTGAGTCTAAATAGTGAGCTGGTTGCTGGATTTATAGTGACTATACAATAAAAGCATAGGAGTTCCCTGACACATGTCTAGTGTCTTTGTTCAGCCTGACAAAAATGTACAACAAACATCTCCATACCAATAGGTCATCAAGGCATAGTTTCAAATACCATCAGAGCAAAGAATATCTGTGATTGTCTTAAATGTAGCTATTTTGAGTTCCTTTAAGAAAGTGGTTCACCCAAGTGGCAGAGAATTGGAAAGAATGAGGAAGAAATTAAGGGAAAAATGGAGGGGGTAGGGAAGATCTGAACCTACTACAAAATAAAAGAACACTTTGGGTTTACAGTTCATGAAGAAAACTTTTAAACCAACTCCTTTAAGTATGAACTTAAAGAGGAGCCCCATATGATTAGAAATCACAGAACAGAACAATTGTAATATTTTATCAATATAGAATAAAATCATCCTTTCCTCGTGTGTAGATATGCTTAAGTTGCCTGAAAAACTAAGAAATATTTATCTATCATAGATATTATTTTCACTTCCTATGGTAAGAAAACACCATAACTAGATGGGTAATTATACGTATCAAATCTGCTTTTGCAGGAGATACTTCATATTGGAGTAGCTATCAATAGACAATGATTTGTTATATTTAAACAGTAATAACTGTAGTAGGTTTGGAAATATTTACAAATGGCTCATCTACTCCTAGCTTTGTGTTTTGTTGGGAAGCAATAACAAAATACTGAAACACCTTTTAAAAAGAGGTTACTATCAAACAGGAGCTTTGAACTATTCAATAATGGAAAGTAACAATGAAATCACTACAATTACCTCAATATTTTCTTCAAAATAAAACTGAAAACCAAAATTCTTTAACTTTTAACATCTGAGTGGGGATTTGCAGGTGAGACATATATGTTAAATCTCATATCATTTGGGTTTTCAAGAATTGTTATCACCTCATAAAAAACCATCCTACATCCTGCAACAGGTACAAACGGCCCCTAAGGATGTTTTCATCCCAAGAAATAAATGTGATCATGTGTGGTTATCATCCCAGATGAACACAAATAGGAATAAGAACTGAAAGACGGGAAGCGGTGAGAGGCACTGAGCTTACCATTTTACCCGATGATTTTTGAACAGGCAGCAATTCCCACAAATGCATTATCCTGCTTTTGCATAGAAGGTTGTATTTAGGAAAAAATAAACCACTTGTGTATTTGATAACATTCTTCCACTGCTAGTCTGGACTTGACTTCTGTCTTCTAGTTTTTTTCTCTCAACTGCTAACATTCATACAGTACCAATACTAAACTATTCATGCCCATTTATATAGAAAGTACCTAAATGCTGACCTACAAGAGGTAGCACCCACAAGTCATGTATCTGACCACTACCTTCCATTGGTATTTCCAGTAAGATTATAACTGCTCTGAAATGAGGATTATTTTCTACGATATAATCAAATCATAGCAAAACGGGATCTTGATCTCAAACTTGGTCCCAAGATATCATTGTAGTGTAAACAATTACAGTGCCAAGAGCAAACCCATTTTTTTTCCATACTTTTTCTAGTGTTGGTCGTCCACTATTCACTGTGTTTCGGAGGAAGCAGAGAGGATTAAAATCTAGTTCTCTGAATGGGGAAAATATCAAACATAAAGCAATGTGATACTCTTGAGGAGAAATTGAAATTTATTGTATTGATCCAATTTTGTTCACTACCTTGGTGAAATCGAAGGGAGGGGGGAAAAAAAGCACAAGTCTGTTGAGCACCATCAGTTCCGCAGAACTTGATGAAGGAATTGCAAATCTCACATGACCACATTGTAAATCTCACTGTACAAATCTCTGTTTTCTTCGGTCCAAGGATTTGAGGAACGTTTTGCTGAAAGTACTTTAATGACCTGAGGGGAGGGCTTCTTGGATGCATTCTATACCTGTTATATGTTTCGTTAGATTTATTCTGAGTTTGTGTTTTGGAGATCTTTAAGAGTTTTGTAATATTCCTATGGAGAAAGAGTAAATTATCTGATTTCCACTTCTCCTCAGTTCAGGATATATAAGCTCTAGAGCCCATTTCACATTTGAAAGTATGAAGCTATTTATTCACAGATATTTCAGTTTAGGACAGAAAACAGTGCAGACAACTGTGTCTGCACCAGTTCTGTCTTCCAGACAATCCTAAAGGATAAACTTATGTTAAGTAAATTATGATTATAAGATGAAAGTTACCTCTATTTCTTGCTTTAGTTACAGTTATATTTATCTAGTTCTCAGAAATAATTTGTTAAAACATTTTGAAGATTTGCAGTGCAGATTTAAAAATCTTTACCTTCCTAGATATAGCTGGCAGAAAAATTAGGTTTAATATTTTTCTTCTTAAAACTATTGTCTAACTACCTAATGTTGTAATGCTTTTTAATACTGAGTATACAAAAAATCCTATTATTTCAGGAAAACTAGAAACAATGTAATTCAGACAGACAGAGAAGAGTGACAGTCCTGTCACCATTCTCCTGGTTCACCTTTCAGCTGAACCTGATTCCCCCCAAGTGATGGAGTGGAGAAGAGCAACTCCAGAGCTGGCAAGGGTCATCTGTCTCCCATTTCTTGGAAGCAGGCTTCAGGATCTGATAAGTACTGTCAGCAAATGCCTTTTAGCACATCTGTCAGCTATGACATGCCTTTAATTTAATTGCCTAACAGAGATCAGCAGGACTGTCGAGTTCAGAAGTGCTCTGATCTCAGGAATCAGGACAAGAAGAACCCAAGCTTATTATTAGCAGAGTTAATGTGTAAAGGGAGTTAGTACTTTGATGACAGCACAAGTTACATGTGCATGTATCGAACAGTCCAGGAGTTTCAGCAGCTGTCTCAGATGGAGGTGACTGAGTGCAGCACCATATGCTAGAAATTAAATATTTTCAGGGATGGAAGAATGAAGAACTGGCTTAGCTGACACTGCAAATAGCAAGGCTGTGGCAAGACAGTTTCCAGCCTTTTCAATTATTAATACAAGGCAGAAAGGTTTCAGCAAGAGAGAGACCATCCAGTCTGGTTGTTTAAATACTCAAGCCTCATTTCTCATCCCACAGGACAGGAATTTGAATCTCTGTTTCCTACACAAGGGCATTAATATCACTTCACATTTAATCCAAAAGCTATTTCTCTGTTTATAAGTAGATATAGATCCTGAATGACAGAACAAGTCTCATAATATAAAGGAATAGCATTCATGCAGTCATCAAGACATCTCCTTTGCATTTCACAAGTGCTGAGCTGATTATTGAGGCTCCCATTCTAAATGTAACCCAGTTCCCCGTGCACTTTATGAACAACATGTTGTTACACTTGCATCGTGTGGAGTTGCCCATTTCAGCACCTCCAACCTTTAATATTGTGTGATCAGACCGGCAGGTTTTGCAGCCTGAGAGACTTCCTTCTGATTTGTTTGGAAAACAAATGCAAAAATGAAATTTCCTTTAAAAAATCGTGCAAGTGTTCCCCAACCAGTTCCCCTCTAGAGGACAAAAGCATATTTGCTTGTATTCAGTGTATTGTGTGCAGCAGTCTGTGTTCAGTCATGCACACAGTAAGTATAGAGAAGCTATGCATGCATATACAGAGTCAAACATAGACATATCGAATAGAGTCTGTATTAGTAGCATACAGCAAGATACTTTACAGCATATGAAGCGCAGAACTTCTATGAAATTTTTGGTACTAAAAGTGCAAAAATAAATGTACAGAAACATTTTATAATGCAGGGTTCTGGTTTGGGTTTATTTGTTTTAATTAATGTATTTGCCAAACAATAGTTAAAGCAATGCTGCATCACGTGCAAAAAAAGACATCGAATCGATTTTGCATCGATTATGCCAGAGAAGAGGAAGAACATGTATCAGCTAGATCATGTTCCCTGTTCTAACAAAGCAGATGCAACTCTGGTTTATGCACTGAGTAGAAAATTGATATGAGGTAATGCTATCATAAATAATTGCTTAAAGCACCTCAGTATTACGGAGGTTGAAATTTCAAAAAAGGAGAACGGCCTGTAAGTGCAAAAGCATGGTGAAGGGTGGCTTTTAAAGTAATTGAAGATTTTTCATTGGATGGTAGCTTTCTACAGTACATTATTTAAAATCTAAGTGTGGAGTACCCTCTAGCTGATATCTGAAGATCAAAGCTGCTATTAGATTTTTTTTTTAACTGCAGTAAAGGTTCAGCTATTATAAAGGAAATTAAAGGAACTAATGGAACAAATAACACAAAGTAGTCTTCCATCCAACATAGCAGATCAGTATAACTTGTGAAAGAGTGTTTGTTACAAAAGGCCCCAAAGCTTTTAAATTCATTTTTGGTCTAAAAATTGAATTTCAGGTAGCACAGTTGAAAAATCAAGCATTGACTTTAATGAGTGCCATTAAAGATTCACCATTGTTATTGTCAGGATTTATTCTCTCTTCTCTCTGGAAACTAAATTTGAAGCTGAAATGCAAAGGAAACAAGCTATTGCACACCGGACAAGAATTCTTTGATCACAGAGGCAAACACAAAATGGCTTATTAATGATTGTAGCTCAGTGTTCTGTCTGACCTCAGGGCAAGCTGATTTTTTAGAATAACTCGCAATTACATTGTATAGTTTAACCCTTGAAGGGAAGGCAATTTTTGGGTCTATAACCTCCTGTAATCTGACAGGAGGCCATAGAAGCCATTCAACATAGCAGTCAAATATAAGGCTCTGTGGCATTAGCGCTCTGTATCGCCAGAGAGGGCATAGCAGTGGCTGGCTCTACTTTTGGACTGGAGAAATGTTGGATGGTGTCACATGTAAGGTAGTAAATTAATAAACCATTAACCTGGTCTGGCACATTGCTCCTGGATGAGGTAAAACACCAAGCCACCTGTGAAATGACAGTATGCATGTTTTCATGAAGACCACATTGAAATAAAAATTAGGTTTATCCCCAGCTTAATGAACACAGTCACTGAATATCTATTCTTTCTTCTGCAGGTACAATTAATTTTCTTTAACCAGATCACAAGTCAAGTTTCTACAAAGGGAACATGCATGAATAATGTTTTTATCATACTTAATACACATGCTATTACTCTGAGGTTGATGTGCAATGTTTCTGTAAAACCATTAATCAGGATTGTCCAGCAAAAGAAAGAAACATGGTAAAAAATATGGAAATGAACCACTGATGAATAAGTGGTGTAGGAATTTGGAAACTTGTGAAATCATTGGTGAGGGGAGAGGACAATTGTTTGAATTGTCTTTATATGATAAAAAAAAGGAAGCATTGTTCTGGGATGGCAGTCTGCAGAGCACTAACCTCATAGGCTGGATGGGCATAAAGAGGAATATGAATCAAGCAATTAGCTCCAAGGCGAGATATTGATTAAAAAATTAGCCCAGGCACTGAGGGAAGAAAAGGGGATGATACTTATTAACTATTTATATGCCACTGCTGGGAATAAAGAGTAAATAAGAAGACTTAGAATTGCTCATTTATCAGTATACATTTGTCTTAATTAGAATTAAGGAAACCTGGAGTTTTAATAACTGAAATATTAAAATCAGTGGTTGTATGCTACTACAAAAGGTAGAATAGGGAAGACGGAGGAGACATTCCTTGTCCAAAATGATCTTTTTTGGAGTTTCTAAATCATTGATAGGTTGGATACCATTAACTTTGGATCCATATAGTTTAACACTTCATCTTGTGCTTCTTCTGGTTAGATCAATAATTGCCATCATTTACTGACTCACAGATTTAGGTCTTGTGAACCCAAAACATTGTCTCCTGCCTGTATAGATTAGTACTTATAGATAAAGTATGAGTAGAAGGGGAGGAAATCATGGAAATGGAGAAATGAAATTTAACAGGTGGCATACATAGGGAACCTCACAATATTAACGTAAATATAATTCACTTGCCAAACTACATGTAGTAACTAACTGGTTATCACTTTCACAGGGAAACATGATTATGATTTGATTATGCTTGTTCTGTAAACAGAATTAAATTAATGCCTTTCTGTCAACTACTACATGCATAGTACAGAAAGTTCCCAAATACTTATGTTCAAATCAAGGGAGGAAAAAATTTTAAGCAGAAAAATATGAAAGTTAGTAAAAATATCCTACTAACAATTTTTCTAAGACAAATTTTGAGAAAAAACCCTGAATATCAGTAAAAAAAGTAGTACTGAAATAATAAAGAAAGGTAGTGTCATTGATTTTAAAAAGTAGCTATTAACTAGAGGATAAGAAAATGGGAAGTTTTTAGACAATAGCTAAGCTAATAACAATAAATACAAACATGATGTTAGAATTCATGGAAAATTCATAAGGAATATGAAAAGGGAAAAACTACATATGGGAAAATCTATCATTAGCAGATTAAGACTGAAAATAAAGGCTTTTTTTCACGCAAAATATTGGTCAGAAAGGATCCTAGCAATGTTATTGCCCAGTAGCTAGATAAAAATGTTATTAATTTCAATTATAATGGAAAAGAAAAAATATTCATTAAATATTTGTTATGCATTTGGGAAAGATACTCAGTACATATAATGCATATGTATCATATGATGATTATGAAACACTTATTACCCAAAAGTCAAGAAAATAATTTACATTTTAATATGACCAACGATACAGTTGTTCATGAATGAACAAAGAATGAAAATAGAAAGGGTTTCCATGGTCAGACTGTTGATTATGCCAAAGACTCAAGGGTACTACTAAATTGCCAGTTGTACACAAATTTTAAATCAAAAAGGATTGTCTTCAGTAGGAGTAATCCTCTGTAGTGTTTCTCTTGCTTCAGTGGATTGTGACAATTAGAACACTACAGCCATTTCTTTGGAAGTTTGTACTTCTAAGACAATGTTGACAAATGGAAAATGTTTAAAGGAAACTCATGAAATTAGTAATATTTGAGAGAATATTTGTCATAAATGTCTATAATTGCATTAACAGAAATGGTTGATAATATTTCTAAGAACTGACTTGATAATGACTTGTCTGCACCCCTGTGAAGTTCTAGAAGCCTAGTTTTACAGAGTTTTCAGACGAAAATTTTCCTTAAGTCAAGAGCAACCTTAGACACCCAGTATTTTTTGAAATCATGCCAAGATATATTAGGTTAACATAAAATGCCTGAGTTTAAAATGGTTTATGTATCAATTTATCTGATATATAATAGCAGTAGTAACAGAAAGACCTGTGGTAAATATTTATTTTGTTTGTAGCACTGAGGAAGGGGAGATCTGGAATTGTATGCAAGTTAACTGTTCCTTGGTGCTGAATGTTCAAGGTACCAGGATGTGGTACACCCTTGGGCAGTAGCAGGGTTGTATCAGACACACTCTATTTCATAATCAGGTTTTCTCCTATCAGAAAATACTTATAGACTTCAATTCCAGGTAATCACTGCAATATAAGAAGCACAGAAAACATGCTGACAACTCACCCAGACTGTTTGATTTTTGGGAATGCTGATCTAAAATATGATTTCAAAGCCAAAGAGTTAATGACTGAATTTCTTTTATGTGAACAATTGGGTGCTGATTTACCAGGTTCCCTTTTAAGAAGGAAAAACATGTCCAACATTTCCTGTTTCAGCTAAACTTGAAATAATCGTTATTGATACAGACTGAGAAAAGACTCTTACCATGCTCATAGAAAGTAAAGATAGATGAAGCCATGCGAAGTTGGAGTTCTGTTCTAGTAAGAGGAACTACAGAGCATACCTAGGCATACCTGTCTACCTTCATTAATTTCCAGTTCTATTTACAGCTCTTTTTGAGTATACAGACTTCTGTTTTCTAAAATTCTATTTCCCTCAAGACAATTTCGATTTTTAGAGTTTTTCCTCAGATGTCAAAATCCTTCACCAAGAACTTAGGCTTTCCCCAAGCCTATCAGCTTTTGATTATCTGCAATACATTGTACAAAGGTCCAAAACTTGCGCTGTGTTTGTAAAAGTACTTCTCGTACTATTCATGCAGGAAAATACAGTAAGGCAAATGGCCCATGAGCAAAAATAATTTTTGATTCTGCATTGTACTATAAAGGAGTATTCTCCCTGCTGTGCCTATCAAAGGAATGAATGGGAAAAGTAACCTACAACAGTGTGACATTAAAAGGGAGCAATGACTCCAGTTTGTATGTTAGGTAAACAGATGAAACAATGTTCAGCATATAGACACAGCAGCACTTTAAACACTCCAGCAGGAACCCTACTATTGATCTGATAAGAGAGACAAAGACCTGTGACCAAACTCTTGGCAATTAGTGCTATGATCATATAAATGCGATTACTCTATGTAATTGTGACAAGAGAAAAAGGAGTATACATTTTGCAAACAGCTGGCTCAGACAAGAGAATTTATATAGTTTTCTTTCTAGGATGGAAAGGGAATTAGATTTTTACATCCCAAATTATCATGTATCGACAAATACTATTTTTTCCTTGGGGAAAAATAAACAGCAGACAAACCAAAATAAATTCAAAAGTAAGACATGGTTAAAAAGTGTGCAGTATAATTCACTTCTGCTCACTCTGAAATACTGAAATGCTCCTAGCCATTAGGGTATATAAGTATCAAGGACTCCTTCCTGCAGTGCTCACATATATTTACACAATGTTTAGGAGCAGAACCAATATTGTGTGACTAATTCCACAAAATAAATAACGAATTCTAGACTCTACTACCTACAAAAAACAATCAGGCAGGCAAGTACTTACATTCTCCATGATTTCTTAATATAGTATCTCAGTTCTTGAACAAAAGAATCTGTAAGGTAAAAAATGTTCTCTTAAGCAAAACAAACTCCCTAAAATTTGCATCTATTTACAGAATATTTGTAAACAAGAGGAAGGCTAAATTTACTACTTTCCCAACATGTTATTTAAGTAGCTCTATCTAACACTGAGAGTCCTCTATACCTTCTTAGCATTTTTCAGGTTTTAATTATATGGAGAATCCAATGCCTGCATACTATTTTTAGATGGTTTTCACAGGCTTGGTTGCAGGAATGAAGAGATTCTTGTTAATACACCATCAGTGTTAAGGACATGCCTAGTTTGACTTTGCATTAAGAACCAGTTCGATATTCTGGGATGAGCCGTAAATCTTGCATGTTCCCTCCTACCAGGTAAATGGTTTCTTGTAAACTCAAGTGCTGCTGCTATGCTTCACTGATGTGCTTGGAATGAAATTGTGAGAAATAAGAAATAAAAGTAAAGTGTTTCTACCACGTATAAATAGGAAACAGAAACACAATTTCTTCTGAACATCTTTTGCACGTATTACTCATATTACTAAGATGCCGAGCTAAACAGACAGAAAAAGAATGCAACTCATTCTCAGAAAAGTAGTACAGCATCACAATATGATCTGTGCTAAGAAAGTAATCTGTATGATATAATACTATCATAAACTCTTTAAAAATAAATCATATAACTTCTTGATTCTATTGCTGTTTTCATATCTCAGTTCTCAGTGCAGAAACTTCTGCAACATAATGTGCAGAAAGCAGTCACTGTGTTGCTCAAGGTAACAATGCTTTATATTACTCCTATACTCTACAGTAAATTCAGATTGAGTACCTTATGGTCTGTGTTTGTATTATTCATCCCTATTGAAAAAAAATAGGATTTGTTGTGAAACTTGGGGAAATTATTCAAGGCTGTATTTTAAGTGGTTTCAGGTTCCAAGACCTCAAGATTTGCAACTGATGAATTTATTATAGGCCAAGACAATGTGACTACCCATCCTCTAGCTGTATGGACTTAACAGACCCAATACTGATAGGTTTTATCTAGGTGTTTGCTGGTGCAGTCCTCCACCAAGTGAAATCTTGCAGGGGGCTTTGTGGCCCTGAGAAGTTCCACTCAGCAGATAACAGGTGTAGGATATTCCTTTCAATCAATGCATACCGTGGGGACAGGAGCAGGGTGTTTCACAGGGAAGTCTTTTTGACCATATCCTACTGGAACAGCAGTATCCCGTGAGAGTTACCCAATACCTTGAAATGTTTGCTATCAGATTCCACAGTGAAAAGTCTTACTGACCACTATTTCACTTTACAGAATGTACGTTAGTATTTTCATAAATACCAACACATTTAGCAGTAAAATTGTTATCTTTTACAAGTAGTAGCTTTTTCTGCTGTTCTTCCTTAAGAGATGCCATTATGTAAATCATTTAAGCCAAGAAGATATGATTATGATAAATGCCTTCTATCAACACAAAGTTGGCCAATAAAAAGTGAATCTTGGTCAGGAGTGGAATGTTAAAGTAAGCTCCAATCAGGAAATGTAGTATAAAGAGTAACAATCCTTTCATTTAAATGTCTGAGTGCTTGTCATTAATACTCTGACAGTCAAACCTGGAATTAGTCCAACTGCTCCTAGCAGGGACATTTTCAGTAATCTGAACAACAAATTAACAGTATATTTTATTTATATCGAGATAGCAACTAGAGTTTTCATTCAGATAAATTGTATGCCTGGGAGACTATTCTGCAGTCTTTAAGATTCCATCTCACCATTTTATATAGTAAGCATATTAAAAACAATCTCTTTTTATCTTCAGAAAGAGGAAAATATTGTTGATTTAATGGACTGATTGTTTAGAAAATTTAACTTTAAATGAACAAACCTTTGAGATGGAGTTTGGTTCTCTCATAAACTTCTATTCCTCTATTTTCTAGATATTTTTGATACTTTCTAATGAAATGCTTTTATTTTGTGAAAATATATGTAAATACTGAAGAAACAATGGAAACTTTAAAAGAAAAATGCAGTTTTAGGCTTTAAAAAGTCATAGTTTGATGATTACTTTCAGCACAGTGATCTTTTATCTATCTGATGTACAACATCATTTTGTTCTGCTTTGTATCTCTAGAGATATAGAGTTCTTTTATCAGCACTTTAAGTAGCACATGTTCCTATACTGAACATTTTAAAGGACTCTTTTCTAGGTTGATGATTTCTAGCTTCCAAAACACCAGGCAATTCTCCAGTTGAAAGAGTTTCATTCTAAGAGTTAGAAGGGTTAGTCTGTGTAGTTCTCCACAGTAAAGGTTATAAGAGATGAAAATTCAAGTTATTTGATAAACACCTAGATGTCAAGGTCCAAATGTATGGTAAAGCACTCACAGAAAAGATTAGCAGATGCTTGTAAATCAAAAGATTTAAAATGTGTTGTGCATAAATGTTCTTTTTTGTCATTTTTTCCATAGATAGCTTGGGTAAAAATATATTTGAGCATACTTTCTTGTATACCTGACTGACTACTGCAAGTGCTGTGCTGAAGACAGAGATGGGCTTTTCTTTATTCTGCTGGAACTCCTGCAATAAGCAGTTCAGGATGAAACACTACTGGTATCCATACAATAGCAGCAACAAATAACACTTAATATAAAAGAGCAATACTGAATTTAATAGTCAATATATAGAATCAGGAAAGTTATGGAAAACAGTGCTCCAATACTTATTTTGTACTTATTTTCCATATTTGTTCATTTTTTTGCACTATTTGTAATACAGATTTCTTACTGTACCTCTTATAAGTGACTGTTACTACTCATACTTCTCAGGCGTTACATCAAATGCATTTTGTACCAGCTTTCCCCTCAAGGGAGGAAAGAAGATGGACCTCTTCAGATTGAAAGCAGTGCTGTATTTTAGCTCACATAAAAATCACGTAGCAGCCTGATGAAAATGTTATTATGTCTTTAAAAAATGACCTAACGCAGTTCTAGGAATTATAATGTCATAACAAAGAAGAGAAAAGACAAAACGGACGGCATACTATTTACGGCACTACAGAATTGAATAAGTGGTGCCTGATTCAGATCTTGTCACCTTTTTCAGCCTTTCCTCTGTGTTTTTCTCAACTTTTCACTGAAAAATAACTCTCCATTTATCCCTGCTATACCCTGAGAATTCTCAGATCATTTTCCTGAGGCCCTACAGGATTATATCTCAGAAACAGGACTTCCCCCAAAATCCAAATGCCCAAAACCAAAATCATTAATTTTTGAAAAAGATAAAAGTTTTGCCTGTACTGATTCCTTGTGGGTTTTGGATTACATAAAAGGTAAATGCCTTGTAACATACATAGTGAGTCTCTCTTTTTTTTTTTTTTGCAGTCAGTACAAAAAAAAAATCAGTTCACGCTCAGGTTCTCAGAAGGATAAAATTCTTTCTCCAACACTGGATTTCTGTATGTTTCAAAGAAGCTTAAAAAATTATTTGGATGGTGTAGAGGATATATCACGTGTGAACCCAAACTAATGGAGACAAATTCCTTTATACTCCAGAGTCAGTGTAGATATTTTACCTTGCCTTGTGCTATAGCATGAATTTCAGTTTAAACGGGTCAGTTGGAACAGTGCTGTGGCTTAAATACCACAATACTTTTTCTGGATTGCTTCTTGACAATGCCTACTGTAGCTCTCCAGGAAGATTTTAGAATCTACCTCTAATTAATTTGTTAGGAAATGATTGCAGATAATGTAAGATGTGAAAAATAACCAGAACAACTCTGATCTCCTTTCTTTGTTTAATCTTGTGTATCTGATAAATGGTGTAATGAATACTGGCACCAAAGGTATCATGTATGTTTATCTTATTTAAGAAAGGATATTGTACGTGGCACATGAAAAGTCCCCAGACAAGACACATTTATATATACTTGCCTAAGCAGGGGTTGAGTTAAACATTTGTTCCACAAATATAAGGAAAAACTGAAGTGAACTTATGAAGCATTTTCCTTTACCTTAAAGATATATTTGTCAATGTAACGCAGTCAACTGAAATTTTGTAGAGTTTCACAAGACATAAAACTCCTCCTCCTCAGAAAGTCTAAAAGGGTTTTCTTACAAGATCAATGAAGCTATATAATTGTTGCTGGGTAATACACTTTTTTTTTTTAGAAATCAAAGCTGAAATGTTATGTTAGAATTCAAATTATGTTCTGCTTAAGCATTAATATAAATTTCATTTCCAAAATGATGAAAGGAAGTAGAAACAATCAGATTCAACTGAAAATTACAACTCTGTAAGTTTTGGTGAAATACTGGAACAGGCTGCCCAGAGAGGCTGTAGATGCCTCATCCCTGGAAATGTTCAAGGTCAGGCTGGATCTTGGGGGATTGGACTAGATGACTTTTATAGGCTCCCTCCCAAATCATCCTATGATTCTATGATTCATTTTAAGTGCAGTAGACATTAAGCCATAGGATGGGATGGACTTCACTTAGTCTACCCATCTATAAGGTGCAATAAAATTTCTGAAACACTGCCACCTTGATCCTTTCCTACAACTCCTGGATCTGCCTAATAATTATCTTAACTTTGTGAACCTTCCTTCTCTCATTGACTTTAACAGCACCAAATTCATGACCATATTTATTCCTGCAAACAGATTCTTTGGTCTTCTGTCGCACTGGATACCATTTCGAAGTTGCAACACAGGTATTTGTATGACCTGCTCCTGTGAGGAGGTGGAAATCATCACTATCAATGTGGCAGCAATGTTAGAAAAACTGTCTCCTCTCATATAGCCTATCAATCCAAACTGTGTTAAATAATGCGGGGTCCAAGGAGAAGGAATGTAGATAAGGGAAAACTCCCATGCAGAGGCAGGAGTTAAGAAGAGAGTGAGAAAGAAAGGTACTGATCAGTTGTGTTTGAGCAGCAGGAGAATGCCGAAAACAACTGCAAAAAGGGTTTAACTGTGCTTTATTCTGCGATTGCAATGAATAGATTGCAAAAAAAGAGTAAGATATTTCTGAAAGAAGCTGCTTCTGAAGCAACTTAATGTTTTAGCAGTTTTCAGTTAAATCAGGCAGAGGAAATTAACAATGGACTTTTGTGTTAATGGTCTGGAAAGTGCTACACTCCCTGTGAAAATGAAGTATAAAGGTGATTTGATTTTTTTTTTTTGATGTATTTTGGAAAAAAATGACCACAGAAAACATTAATGATAATGATGAAGTGGCACAAAGAATGAAGGAGTTACAGATACTTCATTAGGAAATCAGATTTTTTTTTTTAAAAAAAGGAAAAGCTTGTAGGAGTGGTGCCATGAAAGGCTCAGAACAAGTCCTTAGAAGTCTAGCATGAGCTGCCGTGAAGTCTTCACAATGTGAAGAAAGACTCTTCATGGCCATCATAAAAGAAACTGAACTAATTCAAAAAAGGACATTTGTGTTAAAAAGACACAATGAGCTCAAAATTTAATTCCAAAAAACACTTGCATATTTTGTGACAAACTATGGCAAAAGCTGGAATTTGGGAGGGAGTCTGAGACAAAAAGGGCTACACTGAATTGTATCACTGCCAAGAGCCAAAGGAAGGTGTTTAGAGAGGACAAAGTGTCCAGTGCTGTTTGCTCAAGGAAAATCTTCAAAAAGCTATGCTCAGCAATACAGGACTGTCAGGCTGCAAATGGGACAGCTTTTCTTTTTAGCATTTTACACACCATTTAAACACAGGACAGTCCTGAGGATTCTGTCACTATTAGGTAAGTCAGAAAGAGGCGGGTGGCTAAGGTGAAAATGAATTTTTGGAAAGATGTGTTCAGCACATCTGTGAGACACTGAAATGGTTCATGGCTCAAACATTTTTAAAATCACTGAAGGATTTTTGGCCACTGTATCAAACTACAAAAAAATAACTGATCACTGAAGGCCACCACTCTCTGAATATAACTACTAATTTGGACTGTAACTGGAACTTGAGATAAGATAAAGACGGTACTATTGTCCAATTATCCCAGGAGAAGAACGTATCCACAAATGTGAAAAACTGGAATGCTGATGGCTCAAACAATCAAGGCGCAAGCTGACGATGTGCAAAGTAACCATCCAGGTGCTGAGGACACGCACACTCACACTTCAGACTGCAAGCTGGGTAAGATAAGCAGAGGCAAATTCTGCAAGGCAGGGTAGTGTTTCTTCATCCTGATACAAATGACTCAGCTGTGATAACTCCTCTCCCGGGAACTACTAGAACAATTCACACATAGCCTAAAGGTATTCATCTCTGCAGATGGGCCATAATGGGTCATAATTGACTCAACTCTGCTGATATAACAGGAAGCTGTAATTACTTAGAAGGTGTCAAAGACTCCTGAAATGACCCGTGACCACTATTACATCATCCAATGTAAAGCTCCCCACAGCCAAGGGAGGTGTCAGGGACATTCCCACCCAGCCCAAGCCTAATAAAAGCCACTTCTTTCCTCACCAGCACAGGATTTCCTTTACCACCATGGGACTTTCCTTACCACCACGGATTTAACACACAGACTTCTTCCCTCACACACAGAAATTTCTTCCTTCACCACCATAGGCTTTTCCCCTCACTACTAGGCTTCCCTCGATGGATCCAGACTGCAACCATCACTTCAACAAGACTTGTTCTCTCACCACTGAGGAGTCAACAGGAAGAGGACCAATGGGACAATGCTGGAATCCACAGTGGTGGTGTTTTTTCTGCTTAATCTGTCTCCCACTCACTTTCTTTCTCTCCCTCTTTCTCTCATTTTCCTATTTCTTTCTATCTTTCTCTACCTCACATTTACTGTTAAATAAAAATTTACTCTATTGACTTCGGCATATGGTCTCCTTTTTACCTTAATTCAGGTAGAGACATCTCTCTAATAATTTTAAACAACCTAATCCTAACACCATCTCATGGAGCATGTCAGTTAAATACAAGTGTGCAGACAAATTTAGGTTTGAAAGGGATACAATGTATGGCAGTGGCAGGGGTAAAAATAAATCCATTTTCTAGATAAAAAGTATTGAGTCACTGAACTTGTCAAAGGACAGGAACCACGAAAAATGATGGAAAACCTGAGGTTGACTTTACAATCACAGGACAACTGCACTGGAGAGCTCCTAGAAAAAAATTTCTAGCCTGCAGAGACTGAGGAGGAGCTGAAAGTGCCTATGCTTTGGCAGAGTTATCAGAGAAACTAGGAGGGATGTTCACTGCTCGTTTAAAAGCCCAGAGGTGAGATGGAGTGATGTAAAACAGTAAAGCTGTACCTGCAGATTCAAAGGATAAAACCGAGTACTTGCAACAGAGATCTCTTTATAGTAAAGTCTTTAATACCAATAAGTTTGTTTTTCTGGATGTTTCATCAAGGCTCTGATAAACAATAAATACATCTGCAGGTATATTTTTGGTTCTGCATTGGAAATGCTGTTTCTACAGGCAATTTGAATTTTGAGCAGCATGAAAGATGTAGTTGAGAAAAATTAATTCTGTTATATATATATTGCATAATACAAAGGTCTACATAGGCTACATTTTAGTCTCAGGGAAACATAAATCAAAACAAGGGAATAAAAAGAAACTTAAAAAAAAATTAAAGATAATCAGGTGTAGGTTTAAAACTAAACAAACAATTAAATTCTTGTGATAGAGCTGATTGACCAGGCCAGCTACCTCAACACTGTTATGCACAGTAGTGAAGTTCTCAGAGTAATCTTAATTATATAGAAGATTAAATAACCATCAAAACTGAAAATATTCCTAGATGGAAGGGTTTGGCAACGCATGTGAAAGGAAAATTATGAAAGACAAAGAAAAATCAATTAATGGCCACTATAAGTTAGATATAATATTAACAAGGAGAAGCATCCAGGAATTTAATGAGATAAAGAGTGTGTCAGTTAATGTATTCAGTGACATTTCCATACTGATTAAAGAAAAGAAAGAAAATAGCTCAAAATACTGGAAAAGGTAGGTATAATTTTTGACATGGATATTAAAGTCTTTTAAAAGTGCCATTTTTAATATTCATAGAATAAAAGAAGGAAAAGGTCACTCAGTTCTCCTGTCAGTTAGGGCACGGACACTTTCCAAGATTTTCAACATTTCTTTTCCTTTATAGTTTCAAGTGCTTCAGGCGATGAGAGTCCCACTACCACTCTTAGAAACTGTTCTGCAGCTTCATATATCTCACTGTCAGAGAACGTTTTCTAATATTCTGTTTAAATACATTATTTCTTAATTTCATTCAATTTTTCATAGTTATTACACCATTTACTTCAATAAAATAATTACTTTCTCTCAATTTGCGCAACCTCAATTAATGTAACTGTCCTTTCCTCTAATTTGTCAACATCTTTCTGGTAAAATGATATCCAGAAATGAACTCAATGTTCTGGACATAACATAGTCATATGCCTACAACCACTGCACTTCAATGGAGGGGTTTCGGATCTGACTCTAGGAAGGTACTGAGAGCTCTCTTAAAATATCTAAAATTTGCTATTTCCTAATATTGTTCAGAAGTGGTCTATATTAGGGTGTGAGAAATGTGGTGTTAACAAAACTACAGTGCTTTGGATTAATCTGTTTCTGGAGCAGTTCACTGACGTGTACTAGAGGTATGGAGATAAGCAGGTAGGCTAGTATCCCAAGGCAATTCCACACACTGTCTCAGTATCTAAGTTTCAGGTGTTCCAACTTCACTGAAAATAAAGCCTGAAGTTGAAAATCTATGCTTCCACACACAACAGAGGAGACACAAAATCAGATTCTAATAAACCAGTATGCTCATTTTGTATTACTATAACTGCTATACACAGCGTACACTGCATATTCATTCAGACTCCCAAAGAAAAGAGCTTTTCCTGGATTTGGCCTTGCCAATGCTTTCAAAACCAAACAGCTAGTGAGGTTTCTCTATTAAAAGGAAGATAGAAAACAACATAATCTTGTTTATCACTTTTAACTTTTTGTGGTTATAATATTTGCAGGATATGGATGACCAAGGAAACTGCTTGTATTGGATCTGGCTGAGACTGAGTTCATTTTCCCATAGCAGCCCTCACAGTCCTGTGCTTTGCATTGGTAGCTAGAAGGGTGTTGATAACACACCAGTGTTTTGGCTACTGCTGAGCAGTGTTGGCACAGCATCAGCGCTGTCTCTCCTACATTCTCTCCATCAGTATGCTGAGGGTGGGCAAGATCCTGGGAAGGAACACAAGTAGGCCAGCTGAGCCAAACTAACCAAAGGGATATTCCATACCACATGATATAAAAGCTAAGGAAAGTAGGAGGAAGGGGGAGCATTCATTATTTACAGCATTTGCCTTCCTGAGCAACCACTACGTGTGCTGAAGCCCTGCTTCCCAGGAAGCGGGAAGCAGAGAATAAACTTTTTTTTTTTCCTTTGCTTGTGGGTGCACAAACTTTCACTTTTGCTTTAGTAAACTGCCTTATCTCAACCTGTAACTCATTTCCCATCTTATTTTCTCTCCCCTGTCTAGCTGGGAAGGCAGCAATGGAGTGGCTTGGTGGGCACTTGACATCTAGCCAAGATCCATTCACCATACTGCAATAGCAGCAGGATGTCATTCTTGAAGAGTGACAAAGAGAACTTTTGCCCATTTTCCTCCTGATTTTTTTTCTTCTGCACAAGTACTAAAACCAAAAAATCCAAATTCCCTATTCTATAGGCTTTTTCAATTAGTCTATCCCCAATCAAGAAAGTAAGAAATGGCATAAATTATATTAAAATAATTTTAGAATACTTTTAAATGAGGATTTAGTCTGTATCTTATTTTTCATTATGAAGAAAGCAGATCCTTCAGTAAAAAAAAAAAAAAGATCAGTTAGAAATATCTGACAAATTTTAGAATAAATCCTATCTCCCAAACTACAAGCAGCAGACTACAATTGAAGAGTTACTCGAGTGCATGGTGTAGGAGGAGACATCAGATGGGAACGTTTTATTGATAAAATGAGAAAAGTATTTCCGGAAATAGTTAGAAAAAAAAAAGAATAAGCAAGGAAAGAGTTCAAAAAGACAGAGGAAAAAGTGTGCAACCCAAGGAAGAATAATCATCTGGAGAGTCACTAAGGTCACAATAATATGTTTTAAAATAGCCTGCAGACAGTGCATAAAAGGTGCTATAAACATTCAAAACAAACTAAAAGGCATATTTCACAAGAAGTTGAGTTTGAAAGCACAGGCTCTGGAGTTCCCTGTACCACTGTGACCTTCTATTATCCAACATTCAAGTTTTTCTCAGCTGTCATACCCATAATAATCTGCTGCTCAAAGCCTGAAGGATGGAAGTAAAAGCAGAATACTCCCACTTCAGTTCACCAGATAACATCATATTCCTACTAATGTTTTAACCCAGAGCATTCTCACAGTCAACCTGTAATGTTTAAATTACTTCATGCAATTACTTCTCATTGATTCACTCTCAAAATAACTGTTTGACTGTCTTTCTGGGGTTTGCACTCTTGGTGTTTTCTTTTGGTTTTGCATTTTAAGAGACAGAAGTTATCTCAGTACTTGCAGACCTATGTTACATACAGCTAAAAGAAATGAGGCCAGAAAGAAATGTCTAACTTATCACAAACCAAGAAAGTTAAAAAAAACACCAAAAAACCCCCAAAACCAGACACGTTACAGAGAGCAACCGGGCTGTCGAATGTTATATAAAATTTGGGGGAAAACTTTTCTGTTTAAAATATATATATAAATATATCTTTGCCCTAAGCAAGGGACAAGAAAGTTAGTTAACTAAAATACTGAAACCATGGGATAAATTCCCAGGCAATTTCCTTGGAAACAAAATTATATTGACAAATTCAGATTATATTCATATTAAGAAGCAAAAGTATTTTGCATATTGGTTTAATTGAAAAGCATAAAAAAAGTGCAAGTTCACTAAACAATAAGAAAAACATATTACATGCTTGACAAAATGTGAAGGTATCATATGTGTAACAGATCACCAGATAGTTTTAATTTTGATTCTGTATTTCTGCATAATAGATATTTTTGTGATTAAGGAGAATGCCTTATTTACTTACGTTTCATTGTGAGTTTACGTGTTTTACTTGAGTAGCTCTCAGTTTCTCAGCATTTTGATTGGCAAAGAGAAAAATTTTGGCTTCTTCAAAACCAGTGGAAGTTCTCATATCAGTGGAGTCAGAATTTCATGATGTTTTAATATGATACCAGAAAGAAGATTCTGGAGTTGACCTGTAATAAAAAATAAATGCTGTAAGAAATAATTTTTGAGGAAACCTCTGTGTAGTTTATGTGAGGCTACAGGAATATGGTTTGGAAAGTACAAGCAAGATTGGATCCAGAAATCAAATTCATAAGTCCTGGTTGTAAGGACACAGTGTGTAAGGTATAAGCTTGCAAATTACAGGTTTCAAGTGGTGTTTGCCAAGATTGGGAGTCAGATTAGAAATTTATCTATATTCGAAAGTTTCTTTCAGTATAATGGCATTAGCAGGCAGTTTCTTTCAGGAACATTGAAAAAACAAACACTCTTCATTAAGGGTGCAGCAACTAACTTGTCCTTCCAAATGGATTGTTTAGCACACTATAAGTAAAATAGGTACACATATACATTTATTATTTTTTAACATTGTTTGTTTTATTGTAACTAGTCTATTGTAGGAGAAATGTGTGAATCCACCCCATAAGCAAGAAGTCATAATTGCCAACTGGCACTGTTCCAAAACAGCAGGTTTTAGAAAAGTTCTTAGCCCAGACACTGAGATCTGGTTAGAGGCTGCTAAAGGTCAATAACCTGCAAACATGTGAACATTTAAAATCATTTAAATATTTATATCAGGCAAACAATTTAATCACAGCTTGGTGGTCTGACAAGGAGATTACCGTGCATTAAATGCCTGCTTCATGTCTCAATCACTAGAGTATAATTTTTCACTCAGAAGTTACATGATCTGTTTTTAAACTTCTATCACATACCTTAAGATTAAAGTGCTTAACAGTTATGTTGAGCTATGGACTTGCACAGGGCATATGTTTGTCGAGGACAAACAGCATATCTGTTTTATTTATCCTTTATTATTTCCTGCGTAGAGTCATACCTACAAATTTTTCTCATGGATTTCTCAAAAAGATCTGGTTACATAAAATGTCTGCTGAAATAATGCATTGAGAGGTTCGCGGTTCTATTTTCTCTTTACAATACTTTGTTTAACTACTTCATTTTGATTTCCCTGACAGTAAAACATTATTTTGGCTCTGAAAAATGCAGTGCAACCTGTACAGGCTTCTTTTATTTATGTTGACTTACACTCTGCTATCTATAAATATTTTAAAAGGTGAAGTAGGTGGATTACAGCCTATCCACTCTTTTTTTTTCCTCAGACATGCACACCATTTTAAATTGCACCAATGTCTGCTGAGTGAGGCTTGAAAGTCTCCCTGGATCCCTATTTCCTTTTCAGAAAGACCAGGGAAAAGTCAGAAGTGAGTCTATCTGTGTAACCATGACAACAAGTACTTGTGTATAATGCTTATCTATACGGTATAGTTTCTGATTCCCTCAAGAGTTCATGCAGCCATAGGCTGAATTCTTTGGTAAGCTTTCTGAGCCATGTCAAATGGTTCAGATGAATCATGTAAGTATTACTGGGCATTGTAAATGCTTTTTGCTCTGAAGAATGAATGAGAAAAGGGGCTGAATGGTAGAATAGAGACAGGGCTGTGTCTGGAAGGTGAGAGAAAGAAAAAAAAGAGGTGTCAGTAATTTTCCAGTGATTAATATTTGACGGATTGATTTGGAGTTCTTAAGAGAGATCTTCTATTGCTATTCCACATCAAATTAGTTCCTAGCAGATAATATATATGGATTTTGGGGGAACTGAGATTTTGTAGACACGGCAGACAGTCAGAAGCATTATACTAGCTGAGTGTAAAAGGCTAGTTGATCAATAATTAAAAGAAACATATTGAATTGAGGTTAGCACTAAGTTATTTGGGGAGTGAAGTATTCTCAGTTCTGTAATCTCCTTTCTTTCTATTTCAAATAAATTGTTTATTGTTTTGTATAAAACAAACATGAATTTTTATAAGATTTTTGATGTTAACATAAAATTACCAATGTTTGCAATCTCAAAGGTTACTCTGTCTTTAATATCATTTAAATTTATTGTTATTTCAGAGAAAACATCATGCTCCTTTTACTTATAGTTATTTATTCTCAATGAAACACTTATATTATAATCTACCATAGGCTCGTATTACTAATATCCTCATAGCTCCCTGTCTGGCACTTGAGGACATGGTCTCCAAAACCATGTCTGCTTCAAATTTCAAGGGATCTTTCAGCAGTGAGAACTCTTTCTCACACTTCCATACAAATGTTAAAGAATACAATACAATATAAAAGAAGACTTTTAGTATAAGCTTGTTGTATTTTTATTCTTCTTTCCCCTTTCTTCTTTTCTTTATCCAAAAAGTCTAGCCCAATTAACTTCTAGCTCCTGTAGAATTCCCCTTGGTAAGAGTCATGGCCAGATGGGTTTTTCCTTACAGAATTTAAGCAGAATAAATAGGTCAAAAATCAGGCTAATAATTACAGAGATAATTATAACCTTAGCAGAAGAACATGTGCTACTGCTACCTGATAGCAGAGTAATTCTCACAGCTGTAAGCTGAAAAAAAAATCCAGAAAGGCAGATAAAGAAGTTAGATTTTCAATCTGCTTTAAGTAAAATTAGATAAATTTTGACAAGAATCATGTAATATCTAAAGTTTAAATGAAAGAACAAAATACAAAACTTTTGGATTCCTTCCTTCGTTTCACAGAAGCAGGATGAATATCCCCAAAATTAAAATTAAATAATTACCTAGAACTAATTTTTTATCCTTTTGGTAAGGAAAAAATCTATACTTTTATTTTAATGCATAAAGCATTTGTAGGTTTTAAATCACTTTTCACTGAAGACCACACAAAATTTTAACATATCACAATTTATGTGTTCAGGTAAAAGAGTCTGCTAGGCCACCAAAATGGCTTCAGAAAGGACAAAAACACTATAATACTTGAAGCAGATATCCTTTTTTTTTTTTTTTCACAAAATACAGATATTAAGAGAGAAAGATGTACTCATTTATATGTTATGTTAATTGAAACTTGTATAATATGTCACTCACCAGGCCAAGCAATTTCTGAGCTTGAGCAAGAGAATGAATAACATTTTTCTTGGCTCTCAAGAGACTCTTAGCTTGATTCCCAATGTGGATATAAGGAAAAATAACTACGTGGCAAAAAATGGATTGACAGAATTTTTTTCCACCTTTCTTTACCTGAGGATATGTAATTCAGACTTCTGAATGTAAGTCATCAAGTTAAGTATAACTTCATTTCATCCAGTTCTTACACATGATGCTTCAATAGTGAGACCACAACCTACTCAATCAAACATGCCTATTCAAGTAATTATACTCTAATATCCTACTACTCTTCTAGTTATCAGGATTAAAAAGTTAGTAATGCTAAACCTGCCTCTAGGAAGCAGGTGAAACTTCTATAAATTTTACAGTAGCTTGCAAAGAAATGAATATTGGCACAAATATCAAAAATACAAGACAATTTGATGCCAAGTGTGTGACTTACTGTTATCATGTAGATTGAGATCATCTCAGGTACAGTAGAAAGTAATAGACCAGAACTCTCTTTTAAAAATTAAGCTTAGTGAGCAGAGAATGAGAAAATGATGCATTCTACCCATCTATCCTTTTGAGGCTAAACCAGGTGAAATGGCTCCTGGACAATCTCATGGAGAAAGTGAATTTGCTGTTACTTTGTTTGCAAATAAAACACTTGTATAGGTATTTTTTTGACTATCGGGATGTATAGAGCAATGGAATGCTTCTCACCTTTTCTACCAAATCAGTAAGGATTCCCTCTCACTTGATCCCCTGTTCTGTGACTCCCCTCTGTACTTATTTTCCTCTGTCTGCCATTTTTACGTTTTTACTTTTGTCTTCTGAATTACTCCTGCATATGGGCAGATAGACAGTCTACCTCTGCAATACCTGAGAATGATGAGTTGAAGAAGGAGTAACCAAGCCAGCCAAAAAACCACTTCAGATAACAGAAGTACATCAGGTCCTAGGGGAATAGTTGTGGGAGGCAGATTGCCAATTCTAATTATACCCCTGTGACTGATAAGCCATCTTAAATTCTGATGTTAACAGGTACATTTTTCTCACAATTTATTATACTGCCTACACTTGTCTTTCTGGCTGTCCATGTTGTCAAAATTAGAAAAGTAAGTGCTGTGCTCAGAGGTTGTTTCAGGGTTAAAATTAACTACTTCTTTCTTGCTCATATGTCCTGTTTAGGAAAGATAGAAATTTATCAACTAACTCCTCTATGGCAAACAGGCTTTGATTGCATTTGCTTTGCATAATCCCTACATTTTCTTTTCCCCTCCTTCTTTTCATACTGCACATTATATTTCTTAATTTTGTATTTGGGCTTAATTCCTTATGTCTTCCATGGGAGCAAGTAAAGAGGCCCCAAAACAAAATCTTGAATCATGTTTAACTGCTTAATATTACATACTAAAGAAGTGGTGATACTACTTTTGACCTTTCTGAGTCCATTTAATTCTCCTGAATTAAGAAAGTATCATCTTGACAACATGGCCAAGTTTAAGGCTTACAAAATGTCCTCAGGAACCAAAACTACAGTTTAGGCTTGAGGGAAATTTACTATCATATTCCAACTGCCAGTTATATCAAGGCAAGATTTGCCATTTCAAACTGTAATCAGATGAGGCCAAAGGTAATTCAATATAGATAGCTTTATAGGTTCAGTAGGTCTGTGTCTTTGGTTGTAGTTCAAATGCTAAAATGTGGCAGGAATTCTGTTTATATATTTTCTTCTGAAACAAGAACTTGCTTACCTGTAGCTGATTCTTATCTTCTTTATCCACTAGCCTTAATGTCATATAATACTTTCTTACTTTAGGTTAAATCTGTCCACATGGGATGAATTATGTATGTTTGGCTGCATAACCTAAGGGTGAGCTCAGAGCAGAATACACTAAATATCTACCTTTTGATTACCCTGGTATTTTCCTGACTTCTATCCAGCCTTTTCCATGCCATTTTGATCAATATCCAGTTGTCATAACATGAGTTTACCTACCTGTCAGATGTACTTGATTTGCCTATGAATTTTTCTATTTCATAGATCTGATCCTCTGTATTGGCAGACAGGCAGAAAACATTGCATTTGCATTCGAGGAGTTAGTGATCTTGAGCAACCCATGTCTGCTCTACTAGGCACTTAACAAGCCCGTGTGTTAGCATGAATGAACACAGTATAATTCCATACATATATATATATATATGCTGTTATATACTATATATATATACACCAGTGTGAGGGAATGTGCTGAAATACCCTGGATATATGCCATTCCTGGAAACAGCTGCTAGATGCTTGCATATGGATGTCCTCTGGTGGGCATTAAGAAACAAAATCTCTACATCTCCAGACAAGATATATAGTTGTGCTTGCTACTTTAGCTATAAAGAGCAACGGTATGGGGAGGAGGGTGAACCTTTCCATAGAAAGGACCTACACATCACAATGTGGCTGTCCACCTGGATTCCATCCAATGCTGCACAAAAGTCAGGTTCCAGCATCTGCAAGGATATAAACTTTACTTTCTGTGTATATTCCTCTTCCTCTTTCAATCTCATTAATAAAAATTTTACTATGTTATTTGTTGCCTGTTACAAAACAGTTCTGGATGCTGTGTTTACACTGCTTATATGGTGTTCTGAGATGAAAGACAGACAAGACCATTTAGACCATTCAAAGCCCTCTTCTCTGATGTATTACCTTCCATTTTTATGCCTGTTTTTGACAAATAGCAACATTTGTGTCACTAGATCCTAAGAGCAAACTAAACCAGCTTTGCATTGACAGTTAGACTGGTGTGAAATTTAAAATGGGTGTAGATATGTGTCTCATTAACATAATCCCTTTTACTTACGTAAAAGCAGAGTCTTTCCCTACTAAACGGAAGAGTTTTTACTTCAGTGCCTCATGCTCATTTATTTTCATGTAAAGATTTTGCAAGCCTCAGCCTATCCACACCCTTTTTTCTAGGTAGAGGCATGAGGGTTCTTGCCCTGGAAACCTTGAGCTCTGAATTTAGTCCCTCCTCTACGTGGAAATTTAAAGGGTTACCAAGAAAGGTCATCCTGGCAATATGTTTCTCCTCTTCCTCCTTGGATCACTAAAGATTAATATATCAGAGTGAAAAAAATGTCTATAAAACTGGCAAAAGTATTTCTTGAATTAACCATGTTTTCACACAAAAGAACGATTTCACTGGCTTTGCCTTGGCTTGCAGAACATACACAATTTCATAGCTTTTACCTTTTGTCTAAATTTATTACAGAAATACAACTATTTCACAGTGCAAATCACCTTTGACAACTCAGCTGCACTGGTAAGGGGTGAATTAGTAATTGGTGAATTTATAAATCCTGTTACGGAGATAAGAATGGATATGGAAGTACCAAGACTATGGTCAGAGACTGCTGGAATTCATGGTCTGTACATCCTACACAGAAGATTACATACTCTTCTCTGGTTTTTCCTTGTTTTGTGTCACAACAGACGTAAATTGTAAATTATCCTAGTACAAAACCCACTTTATTAAACATTTTTCTGAGAAAGAAAAAAACCAAACAGCCCCCTTCCCTCAAGTCCCCTCCTTGTACTAAAATTCAGACTCCCAAGCCCACCTTGATATAAATCTGTCCAGTTACAACAATGATTAAATTTTTATAGCAGTCTCAGGTGTGTTAGCATTTTATTTTGCTGTCTTTACTTCTCACTATTGTTGCAGTAGTATTACAGTATACATGATTATGACCTTTCTTCTTGGACAACATTCATCAAAACATTCTTAAACACAACTTCATAAGACTTGAAGTCAACTTCAGGCCTTGGATTTGAAATTTTCAATCTATTTTCAGGCATATTGAAAACATGGCAAAAAGTTGCTCTGCTGTGTTTAATTTTGCCTTTTTTGCTCCTTTGCTTTTTTAGGCACTGACAGAGCTGCAAAATGTTTCCTGATTTCCTGTGAAGACCAGTAACTGGATACTGACCTTTCCCATATCAGTTCTGCTGCTGGATTTATCTTCTGCATAACCTTCTTCTAGATTACAGCCCTTTTCAGCAAAGCCAATATATATTTTGCCTTAACTGAGATCTTTGATATGCAATGGGAATCAAAATGTGCAGCATTGCTTTACCAGGCTTCCTCTTCAAAAATTTTTCTCGTAATCATGACCCATAAAATAATTTCATAGATTTAAATAATTTTAGATTTTAAACTTAAATTTTTGCTTTAAAATAAGCAGAAATAAACAAATAAACTTCTCTAGGAAAAATACAGTTTCAGTTGTTAGCATTTATTTTATAGCACTGAAATATATGAAAGGAATTATATTTTCCTTTCTGGGTAAGTTTTCTTTATTAAATTCATATTTTATATAAAAATACATCTTATAACATTTAAAATGTTAATATAGAAACTAAATATTCAGTTGCATCAAATAAAACCTTCTCTTGATCTTGCAAGGACATGTAGCAAAGCCATTATTTCCATTTTGCATTTGTTCCAATTAAAAAATGCCACCATTGGAAGAAAGTCACATTTCAGTGTTTGATACACACAAAGTACTTAACTGGCTATGACCACAAGTTTCTGTAGATAGAGTGAATTGGTTTTCATTGAAACAAAAAAAAATTTCATGAGATGTATACGTTCTTACTGTTACTGCCAGGTTGAATTCTGTGCTTAGTTTCGGCCTACAGACTTTACACATTCTAATTTAAACATGAATTTCTCAAGTTCCTTTGTAGGTAAGCTTGTGTACCTGATGGTTTGGGTGGAAAGTAACTGCTGATTATTTGAACACGAGCTGCAGCCAGCATGGGCGGTACAGTGGGGAGCCAAACTACTGTTGATATTTTATCAAAGAGTGAAACAGCGTGTTGATGGTCCCAGCCCTCAAGTGTAACTCCACAAAACAATTGCAAATGCTTTCTTGCGTTTTGGGGTGGGTTTTTTTGGGTTTTTGTTGTTTGTTTTTTTTTTAATTTGCAGCTTCATTTCTGGATACAGAGTCTCTAATCAAGCTTCTAACCAACTCAGAATTGAGCAGAATTGTTTTCAATATGTTGTTTAATGACAGGCACAAACAGATATTTTTTTGCTTTTATGACTATCTGGTGCTCATTTCCACAAAAAAATCTGAAGGAAGCACAAAGGTTTTGTAAAAGATTTTCCAAAATGCAATATTGCTCTTGACTGCAGTAACTTTCAGCATGAGGTGCTGGCACTGGCAGCATGAGAAATATAACTCACCTCACTAGAAATATTACTCACAGGGAAAATACGTGGATACCAAGCAGGTGAAAAATCCATCCAAGTATTTATTCAGGTATTTATAGAGCTCTTGTCACTGTAATATCTAAATAATCTTTAATATGTTTGACTTCTACACATATTTAAATTCATTTGCTAGAAAGTTGTCACTTCCTTCATCTTACTAGCATGGGACCAGCAGCTCAATAAAAAAAAAAATGTATCTGAGCATTTTCAGCAGGACTTAGGTAGAAGAGAAGTGCTTCAGAAGAGAAGCCTAAGATGAGGATACTAAAAGGTACCACACTGTAAACTCTGAGAGCCCCTAAATTCTCTCAGTGCTTTCTTTTATCTTGCAAGGCACTCAGAATCAAAATTCTGCATTTTGGTAGAACTGCCTGGTCTGGCTCGGGTAGGGCAGCCCCATGTACTGTTCACTCCACAGCCCAAGAGGATCTTCCTGCCAGGCGTCTCCAGCCTGGCAGGGTCCCCAAAAAAATCAACAGAACTTCTGGAAAACAGCAGCCTTTCTCTGTTATATACCAACAGCCATAGCTTACTGGATCTGAATGGAGAAAGGTTCAACTTCTTACGCTAACTGAGGATTTTGCAGTCCTGGAGAATGCTTTAATTGCTGAACTGTGCTGGCCAGGTACATTTTCTTATAATTATCCTGAAAGTGTTTCAGGGCATTTTTTTCCATTTATACACATAATGAAAGGAAAACACAACTATTTCTCATACAGAAGAGAAAACAGTTGATTAAAACCTATTTTATCACTAAAAAGTTACTAAGCTTGTATAGAATGTTTTACCCAAAAATATCAACTGAGAGGAAAAAGAGGCCATACTGATGCATAGGAAATTTTTTACTTTAGAAGATGGGAGAGGATACCTGATTTATAATCCCATAGTAGAATTTATGGGGAAATAAATGAACAAATTGAAATTAAAAGCGAAAGACTCAAACCTTGCATTACCTTTGTGAAAGCAAACTGTTTTGTTTAAGACCTGAAGGCTTTCGCCAGAGTATTTCACCTCAGAGGAAAAGAAAATATGAAAACTTAGCAGTAAAAATAAGAGCTGGAAAACATAGATATGCTTACAGAAGAAGAAGAAAAACTGAAATAATAATAATAAAGAAAAGCTGAAAGACCTTTCTCAGGAATGAAGGAAATAAATCAAAAATAATTAAGACCCTTTCTTGGGGCTAGATAGTATAAATGAAAAAAGCCTTAGGTTGAAAAGAAAATTTAATTTAAAAACCCCTTCCTTGTGCCAAAGATTTATCATTTTTAAAGGCCAGTGGGGCCAGAATACTTTTTTTTCCCTTAACTCCGAGAGATATCCTTCTGCTTCTATTGATATATCCATTTAATTGATATGTTGCTAAACCTTCTGAAATGTTTTTTATTATCTCAGTTTTCTTTTGTCTTTAGGAAAACAATTATTTGAATATCTCAATATCTTCCATTTGATTGGCTACTGTGAAAAATAATTAGACTTTAAAAAGTGAAATTTGAAGTTACTTGTTCCAAGTTATTTTTAGTTGTTCTCTGTCATGACTATTACCCACTTATATCTCAGTTTGCCATGGTCAGTGTTAAATGCTTTTATGTATCAGAGTCTCACAATCAGGTAGCACTACCAGCTGATAAGTGCAATCCTATATTGTTATACACTCTATTTTTAATGTTACAACTCAGATTAAGTGAAGGAGACCAAAACTCTTAGTTATTATCCTGCAAGGAAATCTGATTTGGTTGCATAAGGCAGAATTTCAGTCAAGTCAATAGGATGCCATGACAAGGGATGTGGCTTGGAAATGCATTCTGTAAAAGACACAAGGTCGTAAACGTAAGTGTGATTAGTGAAATCTGTAATGTCCTGATATTTGAACTTCAGATGTTGTCTCTAGCTTAAAAGTTACAAATGAAAAAGCATCTCAAGATGCAAAAGAGTAAAGAGGATAGAACAGTGTAAGACAGCAAAAGCATGGGATGAGGTATAGAAAAGGATACTGTCTTCCTGCTTTTATTGCTGTAAGCAATGCCATCACTATGAGAAATCTGTGAAAAAAGTCAGCAAATAACAGCTATGGAATATGAAGGAGAAAATAGAACTATAGTACAAAAGAGAAGGCAGGCACAGAGGGAGAGGGGAACCATCAGGTCTGTACATCTGAGAGATGAGATGAGTCTGATTATTTGAGCCATGATCAGCCAGCTGAGAAGGGTGGAAAAGCCAAAGTCAGTGAGAGAGAACTTGATTATTCTTTATGATTAAGTACTTGAATTATAAGACTGTTCAGTGGGAGAAAACAATGAACGATTCAATATGTCTGGGCTCAGAATAACTTCTATGATCCCCGGACACTAAGTCATATCACCCCCATTGTTAGACAACTCCACTGGCTGCTCATTAATTTCAGAACCCAGTGCAAAATGAACTTCTTGATTATAAAACTCTCCATGAGCTTGCTCTGGTCTCTCTCTACTTCCTCCGCACATCTAGCACTGAATTTCTCTTTTTCCCCCCAGACAACACTGTTTCTGTGATTAAAAGCTCTTGTTTCTACTGTGCCACCACATCACTTACTTTCCTGACTTGCCAGTGGCTGTATGAACACAGATTATTAATAGAGCTTGTGCTGTCAGAGCAGGAAAACAAACCACTACTAAGAAACTGTAATGTGTTGGATTTTGAGCAAAGAACAATTCATGCCTAAAGATGCATTTTCAATCCTGCAGCTGGATATGCAACTGCTTAAAAATGTAAAAGTTTGTTGCCATGATCCAACTGCTGTTGTGCATGATGTCCAGTAACACTGTAATTCACCTCTTGTCCTAATCAGTGAAGATCTGATAGAAGAAAGTGGAAAAGTGTTATTGACAGAGAATTAGCTCAGGGCTTAATTTAGTACTCCAGACAACAGGAATTTCTAAAGCAGGCATTGAAAAACATTTCTGGGTGAACCAGATTTTAATTTGTGAAAGCCTGACAGATTCCTGTTACTTTCATTTGCATTCTGTTGTTTAATTCTTACAAATATGATTAGCTGTCACACCCTGTTAAGCAGCAGACTCTCTGGTGTTCATATTCAAGCTCTTATCAAAAGCTCTTGACTTTTGATACTGCTTTTGCACCAATATATGGATTTATTTTTAAGAGCAATTTCTTTTTTTGTTTGTGTGTTTGTAAAAAAAACTAATAAAGATGCAAACTTAACAGGGCATCTCAGAAATAAGAGGTTAATTTCCAAATACAGTTGCCTTTAAAGACAGCTAAACCCATTACACATTCTTCTTACAGCCACAAGAAGGCTCAGATTAGAGAGGTTCCAAATGAATATGTAAGGTAAACATACGGAGATATTCTTCCCAAGAATGCCAAGGCAGTGGAAGGATTAAAGAAAAGGTTTATTTCAGATCCAAGGATGACTTTTTTACAATGTAGCACATCAGACCTTTCAGGGTCAAAAGGCAACGCCCCACCTTCTCCAAGGTTTCTTTTATCTTCTCTCTCTCCTCCCCCACCCTCTCTGACCCAAGGAGGCCTTGTATATTCTGCAAACATGTTATCTTTCTGCATACCACGGAGAGAGAGAGCTGTTTACAACTTCTCCCTGCAACTTTCTCTGAAATGCAGAAGGAGGAAAAGAAAACATCTTATCTGGTTGAAAAGGCACTTTGCAGGTTTTCTAACTGAAACAAGTTCTAGCTCTCTGTTACAAAATGCAGCCTCTTTAAGTCATTCTTTGGGTGTTAGTCATGACAGCATCCACACAAAACCACTCCAGGCCTCTGTCCAACCCAAAGTTCTTGAAGCCCTACAGAATTTGGACTTGAAACAACCAATCAAAATACACTTCTACTCTCTATGACTACACAAAGGCTGAAAATTGAAAATGATAAAATATGTGACAGTTTATTTTTTCCTACTTCCTCACAAGCACAGGAGTGAAGTTATTGTTACAGTATCCCTAATACATAAAGTAAAATGGTTTTATTTCTGTTGTAAGCCTGCCTAAGATCACAAAAGAGTTGTGATCCAAAAATAAGAGTTGATCCAAAATAACTTCCTTATGCCACTCTCTAAGATGGACAAGAAGAAACACAAGCAGGAACTCAGAGCCCTAGAGAAGCAATATCCCAGCCAGAACACTCCATGAGACAGAAGGAAATGACTGAACCAGATCTTAATTCTTCACCCACACAAATGAACCACAGCTGCTGGTTTAAGTGCTAAGGTCACATGAGGGAATGGCTGTTGGCATATCATGGAGAGCTGTCCCTTTCAGAGGTGCTTGAACACCAGCGAGACCCAGCTGTCATACTGGCACAGACTCAAGTAATGAATGACTTGGAAGGTAGATGCTGGATGAAGCAAACACCTGCCATATAACTTGGACCTAAGGAAGTTCCCAACAAACCTGAAATGGGTTTTTCATTGCCTGCGGTGTGTCATTATTGCAGTCCTTCAATGCGAAGTTCCCTTGGAGTAGAACAACCATTTTATACCAGACAGGTCATTGACAAGCAATGAATTTCTATTCAGAGATAATGCAAAATATGTAAGTAAATAATCTGAAAAGATCCTACTGAAATCACAGAGCTAGGAGAGAAGTCAGATTTTTCTGGTAAAATATGGATGTGTCCTAAAAAAGTCTGTTGACAGAATGAAGCAGAGATGTATTATGAACAGAGGATAGACTGTACAGAAAGAACATAAACATCACCTTAAAGCTGAAATAAAACTGGGGTGAAAGGTACAGGATAGGAGAATAGAAGAGAATAGCACAGAAATAGTCAGAATGTAAGGCTTCACACTGGGAGGATAAAATAATGCTGATTTCTGCAATGAACCTGGAGATAGGGAACTGGGAAGACTGAATAAAATAAATTGGTCCTTGTTTTGATCTCATTATGTATATAATTCATCAGTGTAGTGCCTGTGAAAAGGCAATGAAAGTTTAAAATGCAGCCATCAAGCTGTTTTCAGGTAAACCTAGGAAATCTTCAGTCTATTGTGCAGAAAGCCAGTAAGAGTTCAGTGGAACACTGTGCAGAGCCATTACCACAAAAGATATATTCGGATTGGAATCAGTACAGGCACATAAGAATGATGAAGGGGCTGTATGGCCTGTATCACTAAGGCACACTATGAGACTGTGCTTGTCCAGTAGCCCAAAATGTAGAACAAAAAGAAGATGACAGATTTGTCTTTGTGCATCAAGAAGAGCACATCAAATACTAACATTAAAGACAAGGTCAGTGCTGAAACAAGGGCAAATGGAGATAAAATTCCTGTGCATACACATATCATAAATCCAAACAGGTTTTTAACCTACAAAGCAATTGGGTAGTCAAAGAGCAAGACATCAAAAGACTGTGCTTGGCACATTTTCAGAAGGATTCTCCTGTCCTTAGTACAGAATCACATAATTGATGACTCTAGTATTTTACACCATTACAACCTTCATGCTAAAGCACATGGGACAGTGTCTGGTATCTTTGCTCTTGTTTGACAATGTATCAGTCTCACTTTTATAAATGTTGCTGCACTACCAACCAGAAGAAGCCCCCATATACTCATGTCTGATCTGTGTGTGTCACAGGACCTTGGCAGAAAGAGAGTTGTGAATTACTCACAGACACAGTATAATCTGTTCAACTACCTCAAGGATATCATAAGTGAAAGCAAGGCACTATCATAAGTGAGTAAAAGTAAGAGGTTTATCCCATAAGACCACTTAATACAGACAGATCAGGCAAGTTCAAGCCATCACTGAAGGCAGACTTCAAAAGGAAGAAAGCAGAAGTTATTCAGTGCACCCTTGAAGTTATTCAGTGCACCCTTTTTTTCAGGTTGAGAGTTAGGGACAGAGTAAAATGCTAAAATATATAAAATGACTGAGATCTGATGTTAAAGGCAAAAGTCGTAGCCATTCCTTGATGTTTTGAAGTAACTAGAAATGTCTTGTCTCTGCCCAGAAAAAGTTCAAACCACCCAACCAATTTATGAACTGAATTATAAATATATATATATATATGCACTATTTACTTATAACTGAAGAAAGAAAAAGATATAAATATGGAAGTATAAAATGAAAAAGGAAAGTGAATAAAAATGTATATGCCAGGTGCCACTGGTATTTATACACATTCAGAGCATTTGCAGCTCTATAAGATTTTTACTTCTGTTTTACACAGAAACATTAGTAACACATAATAAAATGTGTTCATTATTTATTGTTGACAAACAAATTATGCACATGTTCCCCTAGAGTGAGAAAACTGGAGATAAACAATCTGCAAAGAAAGGGGAAACATAGGAAAAATACTCAAAAAAGAGAGGAATCCTGTAATGATAAGAGAAACATTCTGATACAAGGTAAACAGCCACCAGGGAGTTAGACATGATTTGGAGATAAATTAAATAGCTTCCCACAAGAGTTCAAGTATTGGTACACATTCACCAGTAGGCATTCAGAAGTGATGGGAAACTCTCAGCTGCCATCTGGAAATGGCTCTAGATAGCCTGGTCTGTTTGATTTTATTAGCTGCACAATCTCATTTTTGTTTGATTGCTTTGTATCTGTATATGCATTAGGGGAGAGAGCATTTGCTATTTTCTCAAGTCTGCTGTTTGCTCCTCTGGATTATGCTCTTCTCCATTTTCAAAGTCAATACAATTTTTCTTATGTTTAAGATAAGGCTTCTTTTTTTTTTTTTTTTTTTTTTGCTCTGCTTTTCATACAGAGATTTCAAAGAAATATCCCCCTGAAAAAGGGTAGAGGGGGAAAAAGAGCAGGATTTCACCTTTTTCCTGAGGATATAATGCAGAAGTTTGCTGGAGGGGGTTAAAAGGCCCTTCCCCAGTGCAATCCTCCGTGATCCTATCTCTTAACACTTGCACTGCAGAATTTACACTTATTTCTCACCCCAAAGAATGTCTTCCCCCACGAATATTTGAAGATTTTGGGCATGGGCATGGAGAATGAGATTTGGCATTTCATGAGAGATGCAATATAAAAGTCACCCTGTCAAAAACCATATAATACTTTGATGCATCTGAAAAGGGGTTTCAAAATACCCCTCCATCTAATTAGGACTCTAACATTTTGTAAATTCTTGCTTCTTGTATACCCCCTCAGTGATTGAAATCTTAATTCCAAGACGCATGTTAAACACCTTGGAGTGTTTTCAATAGCGTCCCTGTTCTCACAACCATAAGCCGTAGAATATACATTTGAATTTACTGGTTAGAGCTATCAATTCTGCTGAAGAGGGAAGGAGTAAAGAAAAGAAGACCAGCTGAATAGTTTGGATAATATTTTTTTATTATGTTAGTTCAGTAAAGCAGATGCTGTAGGAGTGATCAGTGGGGATATATACAAAGTGAAGCAGGCTGTAAAGTTACAAGACTAAACAGCATGGATGACACATTTACATTTTTCAGAAATAAATATTTGGCACAAATATGCTCTGGAGGGTTCTTTAAAATATGGCAGTGCTTTTTTACTAGACAAATAACTATTATTCTATGTATAGGACAAAATTGGTGACAGTTATAGTGGGTTTTTTCCTGTATTTATTAAAATAGCTGTAAAAATTAATATAAACAAATCTGATTATGAAGTGACTCATAGAGGCAAAATAGAAGAACTGAGAATACAGCAGTTAAAGGTGGAAATACAACTGATAACTTCTTCTGTAACTGTACTTGCAGAACACTCACTGCCATGATAGCTAAGGGCATCCGAGTGCCAGACATTTGAAAAACCAACCTTTGGGAAACAGAGATGACAGTCTGTAATGCTGACACTTAAATAGTGTACAGCACATTTACAAGCAGTTGGATATTCAGCCAAATACCTGAATGTGGGATATTTCATTGTTTTGAGGAGTTAGGCAATATATGTGGATCTCTTGGCCAGTTTCTCTGGAAGATGTTGGTCTTAGTGCTTTATTTTTGGGGCCAGATTGACACCTGATTTGTGATTTACTCCAGCTTTCCAGGTTTTGTCTGAAGGGGCATGAGAAAGCTCTGAGACAAGCAGGAAGGAAGATTCAGAGAGAAGTCAGGATGGCAGCTCCTGCACCTGGACTGGCCTGTGGTGGGGTGTGTTCCAGCCCAGCAATCCTCAGCCATGCACAGAGAGTTTTCTCACAGCTACATGCAGGTCAGCAAGGCCGAAGACAGCTCAGCCTCTTTTAAAAAACAGACAATTTTAAATTAGGAGCCAGCCCTTAAGCACCCTGGTGTGACTGAACCATTAAGGTTTTCTAAGAATCCTATTTTCTCTGGCATAAAAGGCAGCTATGAGTATGCTTAACTACAAGCCTTAAGCCAGATACAAATAAGCTTAATTATGAGCCCTAAGTCAGTAATGAGCATGCTTAATTATTTTATTTTTGCTAAACCTTGTTTTCTTTAGGGTAATTTTAAACTTATTAGGCCTGTGTTCAAAAAAATTGACAGTGTAACTTTTTTTTTGTTACTGTTTCTATTAATAAAAAGAGCAACCATGAGCATATATATCTTTCAAGACAGCATAAGAAATTCCAATGTGTTATGTTGGTCTGTTAAGATTCATTATCACTTGCATGTCCTTTTAATAACCTCATTGTAAACATCAGTTGTGATGTAAAGATATTTTCATTCCAAATAACTTTATGTAGTACTTCAAATTTCAGATTTTATTAAAGTACTTAAAATACTGATGGTTTGAACAGTTTTGGACTGTATAACTACCTTAATTACCCATACCCATCCATAATCAAGCACATCCATCTCTTAGGAGTGAAAAGTAAATTTCTGCTGACTGCAGGCAGATCTTTTTACTTGAATGTAATATATCTGACATTTATTTAAATAACAGAAAATAGTCAGTAGGTTAGCTCAATTCTTTCCAGGGACAGGGAGGATTTGTGCATTTTAAAATGTTAACTGGGTCTTCTTTCACATGAAACATCTGCTGTCTACAAATTTCATTTTTCAATCTAGGTCACAGTGACTTCTATCCTCTCCACAATTGTTTTTCAAGCATTATGTTTCCTTCACTGCTTAAATTTGCAATCATTGTCCCTAAAATCTCTCTGTGCTGATCACTTTCAAAGAACTTTATATTAAGGCTATTTGGAACAAGCCACAATTTTAAGCAAAATCTATAAATTTAATATGTAAATATGTTTCTTCTACTTTCACACACTGTCTTTTTGAACTAAGGATGTGCAATGAACTCAGATGAGATACTGGCTGAAAGATGGGAGAAGAGCTTGGCTAGCATCACAAATACATGACTTTGTTGCATATAATATGAAGATTTCAGTTCTGAATTTGTTAGCAAGAGAGAAATGGGAATTTTGCACAATAGAAATAATCTCTTGATAATTTTATTTCAGTTCACCTATCCAGATCTTGTTTAGTGTGTGATGTATATAGCCTTTGTGTGTGTGTGTGTGTGGTTAATTCAGCACCCTTCTCACTTTTGCTGTGTTTTCTTAGTCCTCTTATGCAACATATCAATAAAGATTATGTTATCTTGAATAATTTTCATTAGAGAAAATCTATGTCTAAAACTTATGTTGTTTCTTGGATACTGGGGGCTTGGCAGATGGAGTGACAGACACCCCATGACTATCAGAGACATAAAGGCAAGTGACTGGGAAAGCCTTCTTGTTCCACAGAATCTTCAAAAGAGATTAGCATCTCTTTACATTGTTACTGAGATACATTAAATATGAAGCTTTACACTGGAGCAGAAACATGGGTTTTTAGCTACACATTTTCAGGTAATGAATAAGGACAATCCTCTGATAATAATGAAGAAAGCTGTCACTATTAAATATGTATTCAATGAGAAATCTGAAGAGATGAGGTTGGTTTTGTTCATCTTTGCATACTCATTACAAAGAAAACTGCCCCAGAAGAAGGCCATCACCCACCTTTGAAGTTTATATTCTCAGTGAACGTTGCCACCTGCTACTTGAGCTACAGAGGCAACACAGGTATGTTAATCCTCCTGAGAACCATCTGCACATTATTAGGAAGTCTGTAGACCCCAAGCTGCCGCACCAGTATTAGACTGAAGAAGTATTTAAAAGTGTGTCATTGAAGACCATAATTAGACAAAGATCTTAAAACATAAAGAGACAGGGTAGTTATAGGGATACACAGTAATTTTTATTGCCCAGTGTCATGGTTTAATGACAATATATTTGGGAGGTGAGACTGCTAACAAGATGAACCCTCATTTTCTTTTATTTCTCTCCCCCTAATACTGACAAGGTAGAAATTACAAGGAATCTGAATGAAGGAGGAAAAATAACGATTTTACTAAAACCAGTGATGCCGAAAAACCTTGGAATAATTAACTGCTCAGAGACTTTTGCATCTATAAGCAGCAAGGTATTTGTTTATTCAACACTGGGAGCAAGCCAGCTCTCACTGGACAAACTTGCTGGGCTTGAAAATGCAAAAGCAAGTCATTTTATACACTTTAGATTCATGGCTACATCATCTAACATACATATTAATAAGTAGGCTAGTCTCTGGGCGGAGTCTTTCTATAATCCTTTTGAGCATGCACAGTCTTCTACTGTGGGGATCTTCTCCTCAAGCCTTCATCCCTCTGGTGGTCGCCACAGACGTCTTCCTCAATTTGACCTCTTCAAGTTAGGTGAACTGAATTCTTCAAGTTTGCAAAATCCTGGCTCTGGGCCCTCTGTATCTTATTCAAATGTCTAGTTTATTACCTTGTGTATACTACTCCTATTCTTTCTATAATAAGGCCTTTGGTCCAGTGAGCAGAACAGAACATGATATTAGCCAGTGCTCCTAAAATGTTCTTTTAGCAAAACAGGTAGAGAAATAGGACAAGGTATACCAGCTGACCCATTGTTAACTCTTTTTTGTGCCTTTTTGCCATCACCATAAAGAAACAAAAACAAAACAAAAAAAAAAAACAACAGCAGAAAATATTACCTAGCTACCCCCTCCAGTAATCTCAGGCCACACGGTGACAGTGCTCCATGCAGCTCCTGAAAGGGGAATCCCCAGGCTATCAGCAGTGACTGGTCACACCTGGACAGCTCAGCTGGGGGCTGGGGCAGTCCCAATCCGATGAGCAAAACGGCTGCTGCTGAGACAGAAAACAGCAGCTGAGGCACATATGTTCCCATGAAAGAAGCTCCAAAGGTCCATGGTGCTCCAGCAAGCAAATACTTGGGTACCAAGAGAGAAAGAGTTCTGACGCATGCTTTTTTGTTTTTAACTCCTGTCTCCTGAGTTCCCAAGATTCTTCCCTTCAGGGACCTACCTTTCCAGCAGGTCCCAAGAAGCTGGGGACAGTCTTTCCCCAATTCAGCTCGGACAGGGTGGGGCGGAGGGTGGGACAGTTACCCACATTCCCACTCACATGGTGGTATGAAAAAATTCACTAAAAACCTTCCTCATTTAACTAAAACCACAACACCCAGAAATCAGTGAACAGCTAGGAAGATTCCAGTCCAACCAATATAAGAAACACCCTCTGTCAAAGTTATTATTGCAGCTAAAATGATGCTTCATGAACCACTTTTCTGTTTTCATAAGAGGTGAGATGGTACAGCTTTTTTCACCAAGACCTCCCAATCTCAATGTACACTAAAGCCCTTTACTTAGGAAACCCTTTCTCGCATGTGCCTTCACTGCAGTCACAGGGCTTACACAAGTGACACATAGCACCTGTACACTAGCAGCAGAAGGTCACCACGAACCTGACAGGCTGACAAAGTTCTATCCAGTGGCAGCCTGATCTGGAGTTCATGTATCATATCTTCATTTATATTACTACTCATGCAAGGTAGATTAATGGCTGGCTCTAATTATACTGTAGTTTCACCTTTGGTTGAAGTAGAGATTTGCTCCTTTTCTTATTTAGGGCTGGTAAAAGAATTTTGTTGAGACAAATGTTTCTTCTGGAATAAGTAGCTTCCTAGACTCCCTCAGTCATTGCTAAATAGGTAACGTTTAATCTCTGATGGTATCTAAAGCCTACATGTTTCAAATAAACAATTAAAAAATCAGAAAAAAAACCAAGTTTGCCCATTTTTTTGCACATATACTCATGAGTTTGCATTTGAAAGGCTACCCATTATGCCTACTAGTTGGACAGGCAAATCATCTGTTTTTGCAAGCTAACTTACTACAGCAAGGCTAACCTGCCATAACTAGTGTTGATAACTGAGTTCCATGAGGATGTTTATTCTGCCAATTCTTGAACATACCATCTTATAACTTATGTCTATACTGTATATTATAGAGCAGTGGTTTTCAGAGGTTATACGAGCTTCTCTGGATCACAGGTCTCATGATGTTTAGGACCACTGAAACTGCTTCAAAATAGATATTATTGTTTCATGTTCTCTTGGGGTTTTTTGGAGAAATTGCTTATTAATGTAAAGTTCCTCAATTAACATATCCCTTTTTTACATAAGGAATTATCTGAAGTTCTGTTCACTGCGGTCTGGGTTGCTCACATTTCCTGATGCCGTTTAAATGCCCCTTGGTCACTCCCGGCACCACACCCTCCTCACCTGGTTGACTGCCGAGGACTTCTGGGTCATGGGGCTGCTACTTGGGTGTTCCTGGACTCAGGAACCCCCCTGTACAGCTTGCTGTCTGCCCCTGGACTTCTCTTCACTCATGGCTGCTTGAGCCAGGAGGGCCAGTTGTGTCCTGGGGGGCACCAGGCACAGCATCGCCAGCCGGTCGAGGGAGGTGATTGTCCTGCTCTGCTCTGCTCTGCACTGGTGTGGCCTCACCTTGAATATCATGTGCAGTTTTGGGCACTGCAATATAAGAAAGATATTAAACTGTTAGAGAGCATCCAAAGGAGGGCAACGAAGATGGCGAAGGGCCTTGAGGGGAAGCTGTATGACGAGCATCTGAGGGTACTTGGTCTGTTCAACTAAAGAAGAGGAAACTGAGGGGAGACCTCACTGCAGTCTACAACTTCCTTGTGAGGAGGAGAGGTAGACACTGAACTCTTCTCTGTGGTGACTAGTGACAGAACCTGAGGGAATGGCCTGAAGTTGTGTCAGGGGAGGTTTAGTTTGGATATTAGAAGAAGGTTCTTCACTCAGAGTGTGGTTGGGTGCTGCAACAGGCTTCCCAGGTAAGTGGTCACAGCACCAAGCCTGACAGAGTTCAAGACTTTGGGCAGTATTCTCAGACACATGGTGTGGGGACGTCTTGGGGATGGTCTTGTTCAGGCCCAGGAGTTGGACTCAATGATGTTTGTGGGTTCTTCCAACTCAGCATATTTTGTGATTCTGTGGCTCTGAGCCTTGCAAGCTGTATCTTTGCAAAGGGAAAAACAACATTGAATGTGTTTGTTTCACATTTCTATTTAGTTGTAGGGAACCTGAAACACTTTCCTGATTTCAAATGTTCTCTCTCTTCTCAGAGCCGCACTACAACTCACTAACTCATTAGTCTCTTGCAAGTCTCGTCTTCTTGTCCCAGCCCTCAGAGATGCACACATTCACATATGAAACACTTCAGAAAAGGCATTTAGAAGTGTGCTTCAAGTGTTTTTTTTTTTTACCAATGGCATGTGCTGGCATTCAGGATGGAACAATTTCCATTTCATCTGCTTCTCTGCCTAACAGTGAGCCTTGCAATTTCTTATCACTATCCTTAAAGCAGTCCCTCTTCCATCCTCTTTCACATAATCATACCGGCATCCAGTCGAGTAGGGTAGTTCTTAATGATTAAAGGCACTAATGTAATTCCCTCCAGTGCTTATTATCACTACTAGGTGTTTCAGTAACTAAGTTTACTTGACTACAGAAATGAGTGCAGCCAGTGTTAAGTTCAGCTACTGTAACTGAAAAGGCAGTGAATTATTGTGCTCATGTATGGGAAATATTATAATGGGTCATGTTTGAGATTGGTCTTCCATCTGCATGATGCACTGAGAATGATCAATGAGAAAATATGCATGTCTTAATGAAAAGCATGATTGCTATGCTTTCTACACAACTTAACTTTCACCCCTGCTGACTCTGGCAGTCACAAAGATCAAATCTTTTCAAATTTCTTTCACTGCAGTGTCAGAAAAACCTAATTTATATTTTGAATCTCTGCAAAATTGTTCATTATGCAAATCCTATTTTGTGAAATAGATATGAGAGTGATAGAACTGATTGAGGCTGAAAGGCAATAGAGGCTGTAAGTTATGAGAGATAAAAATGCACAAGGGTGAAACAAAGAATATTTCTATTCAGGTGCTGCTGGAAAAGTATTTAAAAGTCCAAGTTCATGTTTTTGTTTCTCAGCTTTGTGCCTAACTTGTCTGAAAATAAAATAGGATACAAAACCCTTTTATATTAAACACAGCTATTTAAACCCTTTTCAGCTGTAGGGAGATACTAAAATCTACTGTCTGCAGTACCTCTATGCTCAGCTTAATAGTGTATGACTGTACTGCAGCATTGCTACTTCATAACTCTTCCTTGGATCATCTCTTGTCAGCCAATTTGCTCCAAATACTAGTGCAAATTTGCTGATACAAGGGCTGCCTTCAGCCCTTTAATCAGATAAAACTCCTATTAACAAAAGATGGCAACATGGCTCATTTTATTGCAAGGTTCCTACTACATATGTTCATATTTCCTCGAGTATGGCAACCATTGACCTTGGCAGTCTAGATTGATTTGTCCAGTTCAAGGATCACTTGGCTTCTGTGCTGAGTGATAGTTGCTTGGCTAGCTGCAGTCTTTTTCATTTCCCATTGATTTAATAGTGTTTCTTATTTTATAGATTATCATAGCATTGAATTATAATTTTAGATCCTAGTTCAATTTTGGCCTTTCTCAAAGCCTCTTCCAGAACACTGTTAATCAAGGAAAAGCTCTAACCCCTGGTTTATTTCCCAACATACCATAAATACAAGTATTAAAGAAGATATGCATACACACATTAGAGGGAAAGAGAAGTAACATATAATAAAATATTAAGTTCCTCACTAACTTTTATTCATTCTTTTTCAGATGACAAAACTTTTGGCTTTCTGAGTCCTTTTAGAAATTTTGTCTGCCTAAGCAGAAATTATTAACATATACCATAATCAAACCCCAAAATTTAAACTTTGACAGGAAGTAAATTTTATAAAATTTTCTAATGGATGTGTTTATGAGAATAGAATCAGGAAATGAGAGACAAATATTGATTTAGAGTATATGATCCAAATTATTTTCACCATTATTTAATCAGGGGTTTGGGATTTTTTTTCACATGATTATTTTCTGATGTTACAGAATTTAAAAATTGCATCAGGGAAACATCCACAAAACTGAGAAGTGCTTTACAAATACAGGGGACTGTTTTCACAAGGCATAACAATCTAATTCCAGGCATAAACTCTAATAATGGGACAAGCACAGGCAAATTGGTAGGGTAATAGAAAAGCCTCATGCAGCTGCTCAGTTAAGAACCTGCCTGTACCAATATGCTGGAATGAATATTAACCTCTTATCAGTTTTCTGAGTTCTGAATACAGTTTTGGATGGTACAAAAAATATAGGATATAACTAAAATCCATTATTATTCTTCCATAATTAAATATACATCATAGCTTTCAGTACAAGGTGGTTGTACCTTAACTACATGTAAGTGAAGCTATATGCAAATGGAATAGTTCAGGCAGCCACTGCAGAGTAACTGCAGCAGCATGCATCTCCTTACAGGCTAATTTATTCAGTGTCTTGGCATGGATGCTGAGCTGAATGCAGAAGGGTATTTGGCACAGTGTACTCTGCAGCACTGTGACCTCCAAAAGCGTAGGGCTCTGCACAGCACACAAATCTGCTCAGACAATGAGCTTCAATATATATGTACCAAGTACTTTCCAAGGCCACCCAGTTCACTATCACTTGTGTATGGCAGAGTGAGATCTGTCACTTGCAGGACGAGGATAACCATGGCACTGCACACCACATCCACGTACGAAAATAAGAGTGTAATTCTTTCTTTCTGGTCTGTCCTTTCTGACCTGACACAGAACACATGTTTTGACGTCTTGGCTACCTTGAGTGATACTTAGGTTTCAAAGTTTGCTTTGGCTGACCCACTCTGTCAAAGCAACAGCTGTGCTCTGCTAATCGAGCTTTTGGAAAGCTTGCCTGTAGCATACTTCAGTGATTCCTAGCACTTGCTTTTTGTTCCAGTGGTCTTCCATGTTTTGATTTTTTTTTTCTCATAGACTCAGCCTACCAGTTCTCTCAAATAAATCATTTTACAGATTTCTGTCCTTTATCGGTCATCCCATCCATCTGTCTTCTTCCAGTAATTTTCAGACTACAGGACTTCAGTAACATTTTCTAGCATATAATTTCTCCCTGGAGCCTCTTAGTCTAATCCATAAAACTGTCTTACTTATGTCTCACATTGGTGCCCCCAGCTTCATGTCATGCATCAGTGCCCTCCAGCTCATTGCTCTGCATCACTACCCGTCTAGCCTATACTAATGGATATTGGCCCACATTTTAATTAGCGTATAACTGAAGCTAAACAAGAAATACATGAAGTAAAAATGTAAATTATGCTCAGCTAGTTCCAGGTGCTATCATTTTATCTTAATGAGCATTTGGTATAAGAAGGACTTTACAAAGCATAAACAATTCTGCTTCACAAATTCTTTGGGGTTTTATTAACTTTTTGACAACAGTTTAATTTTGGACCTAAAGAGAACAGACATCCTGCCATCCAAGGCTGCTTTCCAAAGCCCGTAATACACTCCTGTTCTGAATGATAACTCAGTGTCATACCAGTGTTTTTCAACACCTCCTGTCCTGTTCACAATAAAATATGATCAACTAAAGTGAGAAATACACAAGAATGTTTTCTCATTCTCTGGCGCTAAATGAAAGTAGTAAGGTGTTATTAGACAGAAGTATACCTAAAAATTTTGTGGTGCTGTCCAGCAAGGGAAAGAAAAGAAAGCTGGAAGGTCATCATAAAGTGAAAATATCCACAGGAAAAAAAATTAGTTTTATTACCCTGGAAAGTCAAGGTACTCTCTACATGTTAAGTCATGTTTCATTTCTTTCGGGTTCCTATCAATGCTTATGTATAAGCCTAATGGTTCTCAAACTTTATGTCATTTTGACATCAGTGCTTTCTGCTTCAGCAAAACATTAAATGTACATTCCTTTTATTTACTTTCTAGCAGGTCTAAAAAGCAGCATATTAGTTATTAGGCAGTTATATATTCTTTTTCTGTTTTACAGAGAAGGGAAAAAAACTATATGGAGTGTGAATCAAGCACTTAGACCTTTTATCAGATTAAGGTCTGGTAGTTGTCTTATTATTCTTACAGATATAAAATAGAAGTAATTTCTGTAGCAGTTTCATTAATAATTCTAGAATAAAATCCATAGAAGCAAGAAGAAACACCTCTAATATTAAAAAAATATGTTAAAATAATGTTAAAAAAGATTTTTGGGATCTTTTCAATATTTAAAATATTTTGCTAACTGAAAGCAGGAACACTCGAAAGCTAAGAAGAATTAGTATACTAAATCAGGTCCTATGCAAAAATATAACATTAGTTCTAAATTTAATGTAATAGTGCTGCAGCTACCTGGCCCATTAGTATGAGCATGATTTAAATCAGGTCAACACAAATCACAAGCTACTGTCTTAACAGATCCGCAGTTTACCATTCCACAATTTCCATGTTGTACCCAAATGAACAGACAAGTTTATCAAGGGAAAGAGTCCTGTGAAGCTCTCTCTGCTGCAGTGCAAGGGATCATTCTGTCTCCAGAACACACAGTGCTACACGAGTGAGAGCAAGGTCAGCTCGGTTACAGCCATCCAAGTAGCATTTTGCAGTGTTGTTGGTTTCTGTAAAGCTAAATTAACTGATACTGAAAAACAGACACCTAATTTTAAGCCAGAGAGGGAGTAAATACTCAAGCTGTGTTGTGACTGCATTAGGTTTGAAATGAAGGACGTCTGCAGTGCTAACTCGCTTTATGCACAAGGTACTGAAAACAATATTGGTCCTACATGATGACAGCCCACACAGTTTTCAGTGCCTGTGTGTTGGGAGGAGGTCAGGAAGAATTCACTAGTATGTAACAGCATTACTTCTTAAAGTCTGGATCATTGTTCTGACATTAATTAGGAAGAAAAAAATTTTTATCTCATATCAGCTTCTACATCATGTCATTCTGGATGTGACAATTCAAGTCTGCTTTCTGAAAATATGAGACTATTCAGAAAAATTGCAGAGTCCAGTCTTTTAAGACAAAAAAAAAAAAAAAGGAAAAATAATGTCCTAAAGGGAGCTAAAATGTCAAACATGTACTTGATCTTTTCATCACCCTTTTAGATTTAGAAGATCATTTAAATGAGTGACATAAAAATATAAAAATTGAGAGGATGCTGTACAGAGGTTAAGCAAGCCACAGTACTTCATTTTTGTCACTTCAGTCGCACCACAGGACAGTTCAAAAAGTTTGTACCTCATCAGAGCAAATAATAGTTTTCTCTAACTGAAGAGTTTACTGTAGGTAAACAAGATGCTTGGGAAACTCAGTCCTTTTATTTTACATTTATTCCAAAACTTTTGGTGAGAACTATATGCAGGATTATACCACCATCCATGATAATGATGGAAAGGATGATAATGATAATGATAATGAGAATGAGAATGATAATGTTAATGATAATGATAAGAAGGAAAAATAAGGATGCTTAGCATTGACTTTCAGATGTTGCCCCACTATGTAGACTGGGATTCTGACTAGGTTCATGTGGTCAACATCCTAAACACATGCAAACTGAGAGGCAGAAAAGATAGCTAGCATAATACTCTTTTTTACACTGCCAAAGATTAGTGTCAAATTCTCAGTTTTGACCTAGTTTTGTTCTTCTTCTTTATTTTCTATCTCTTTGACCTTCTTTGATTCTCCTGCTTTCTAACTTCTTTCTCAAATTTCAATGTTTGCTCTCTGCAGTGAATAACATATTCTTCTCACCTAGTCTTTCATCCTTCTGCCAACTCTAACCCCCTCCTCAATCAGCTGTGTTGAGAAAAAAATGTCTCCCTTGCTCTAATAGTGTTTGGTATCATTAGCCAGGCATCATTCATTACTCAAATCCAACCTTATTTTCTGCTTCAGTGGTGGTAGTTCTCAATTAATTTAGCAGGTTTTAGACAAAATAGATGACACTTTAATGTGTCTTTTTTTTTCCTTCCAGAGTAAACTAGCATCTGTCTGAATAGTAATCATAGAGAAAAATGTAATTTTAGAGCGAAACCAAAATCTTTGATGTAAGAAAGAGAAACACACAGACAAAATAAACTGAAATCAACCCATTCTCGGTAAAAAAGTTGTTATGGAATTTGGCACAGACTGGTTATTTTTAAAGAAGGAAGGAACAATAAATAGCTTTAAAGTCACACATGTCAGAGTGTAATATTAATGTGAGTGTGAGACCATCAGATTGAACATTGTGTTTAGATAAAAGGTTCAGGAGATTCAACATTCTTTCTCTGATAGAGACACCTAAGGAAAATATACAAATAAGGAACACATTTAGAGATACTTCCCAGCTTCCAGCAATCTGCATTTCCTAGGGTGGATGTAGCTCTCTTGTGTTTTTAGAGCCTTAAATTTTTTTCCTTCAGCAACTTCACCTTATTGGGTTTTTTAAACACACATTTATTTAACATCTGTGATGTCATGTATCAGAGTTGCACCTCTTTGCAATTGGCTGTCACTGCAGTTTATCTTCGTGGAGTACTTCCTTATGTTGGTTTTGATTCTGCTGTCTGATAGTGTCAGTTTGTACCTTCCTTTCTCAAATTAAAATAAACAATTATTTATAATCATTCTCTCTATATTGTTCATGATTTTATAGACTTTGAGCATACCTCCCTTCAGTCATTTGTTTTTCAGAATGAAGATCCCTGAAAATTTCTCTTCAGTAAGTGACTTTTCTGCGTCTTTCCTTCATCTCCATTACCTCCCTCTGTATCTTTCCTAGTTCTACTATTTCGTGATGGTGCAGGAGTAGGACTCTTATGGGTCCAAGATGGGCAGAAATCACGGAGTAATGCACAGTATTATGACCATAATAATGTTTTCTATTCCTAGTAAATGCTACCTTTTGCTTTGCTAAATATTACCCAGTGCCAAATTGATCTTGCCATAGAACAGAAAAATATAAACACCAAATATCTTTTCTGAGTGCACAGCCCTTCATTCGAGCAGTGTTTCCACAGATTTCATTTTTATCTCTGGACGCTGAATGTCACCTGCCATTTTATTGTCTAGTCTTTCAATATCATGAATCCATCAACAGTTCCACAGGGTCCTATGTTGCAGTTTAATAACTCTGGCACAGTTGGTTATCTCTTCCCTTTTTTCCCAGATTATTTACAAATATGCCAGACGTTGTAGGCCCTGACACTGAACCCAGTCATTTTCCAGTTGCAATCCATCTGTCTTGAAAGAATTTGTTTCCTGCCTTTTGTTACCCTTTAACCAGTTATTCAATAATAACACTTCTTCTTGGCCCAGCTTAGCATCTTTCAGACCTTTTGGTGGCTGACTTTGTGAAATGCCTTTTTGAAATTCAAGTACATTATATCAAGTGTACACTATAACAAGTGTTCTATTCTAATGCTGGAGCACAACTTCCCTTTACAAAAGCTTTCCTAACTCTTCATTAACACATAATATCATGTACTAAATTCCTATATGCAATATACATGATAAGGATGGGTACTCTGAACTACTTACCTGGTGGTTGGTTGCAAGCTTGGGCATGGAACAGAGCAAACAATGGGACAGCTATAATTGTATGTTCTTTGAGGTGCTTTCTTTCTCAGGCTAACAGGTGAATTGTAAAGGTCTTCCAGATGTAGCGGGTATATACGGACACACAGCGCTGGGGTTGCTAGCTGGGTCTCAGGTGAAATAAAGGTAGCAAGGAACGAAAGTTGAAGTATTCCCACCTAGCCATCTTGAACATCTCTGCTTGGAGGAATAAAAAACATATATAATGGCATTTGGAATCAAGCATAAAATACAGCTTCAGTAGAGAAATACATAACACATAATCAATTCTGATTTAATGAAATAAAAAGGTGTGCATGCACATGTTTTAACTTTGGACTACAACAATAAGCATATGGTCAAATATTTAGCTTGAGTGAGCCTCAAATTAAAAAAAAAAACAAAACAACCCAAACTGCCATTTAGCAGAAAGGCAAAGAATACAAGTTGTACAGAGTGTCATACAAAAATTATAAGACGATAAAACAAATTTTTAATGTATAAACTTAATTCTGTACTTTGTGTGTACATATTACAGTGGAACATTTTCTTAATGCAAACATATTGTATACATATGTACATACATAAAATCATTTAAAACTTCAGTTCTTTATTTGAGAAAATATATGCTGGTTTTCATTATATTAGTTACTTTGGGATCAGCCTAATAATATGCATATGTATTATGAGTAAGGAAATTTCAACAGAAAAATAAAAAATACCCTTTCTTATATTAAAAGAAGTAACAAAACAGCAATAAAATATGAACACTCATCAAGATTTAAACTGAAAGAGATTAATTGCTGAGTACTTTAGTTACTCTGAGACAATGGACATATATATATTTATATACATAAACCAATAAAATATATATACAATATGCTAGCCATTTCATCTGTTCTATCATCAGACTGATTAGATAAAACTCAGTTATAGAGACAGCTTTATGGTAAATCATGCTCAAACCATCATTAAGAAAAATGCAAATAGAAAAAAAAAATTACAAAAAATTACCTGATGTAAGGGCTAGCCATCAAAACAGCTCTGTCACCAGTACATTCAGAGACTTCATCCAGACTCTTCTAACCAAAAAAAAATCAGGTGATTTGACCTTTTTTTAATAAATCATAAATGGAGAATGAGTCATAGGTGGTTTCTAAGGAGACCAAGTTAGTAACCATAAAGGTCTTTATAAATCAAAATCTGTACCTGGAAGGAAAATCAGGGTTTGGAGGACAGACCGAGTGAAATTAGGAAAAGATTCTTCACCCAGAGGGTGGTTGGGTACTGGAACAGGCTCCCCAGGGAAGTGGTCACAGCATAAAGCCTGACAGATTTCAAGAGGCATTTGGACGATACTCTCAGGCACAGAGTGTGACTCCTGGCAAAGGTCCTGTGCAGGGCTAGGAGTAAGACTTGATGATCCTTGAGGGTTCTTTCCAACTCGGCACATTCTGTGATTCTGTGAAATGGTGAGTGTATGTATTCCTTCAGACCTTGTTGACAGTTAAAGGTGCATTTGCCTCTGTTAGCAGGGACTACGGCTGAGAGACATGTACATTAATTTCTTTGTTTGGTATGCAAAATACTTTCTGTGGACACCTCATTGTCTCCTCAGGATCTGTTTATTTTCTCTCATACAGTCAACTAGCTTTAAAAGCATCTCTTCTGAGACCTCCCAACCTCTTTCTCTGCCTCCAGACCCAGAAGGTGTGAGCTGCTGCAGGCACACCTAGGTTTACAGTCAAACTCTGAAAAAGAATCAAGAAACCAAGTTTCAAAAGGAAAATAGGTGAAGCCAAGTATTAATTTCATACTAATGGAGTAGTTTTCAAGGGACAGAAAGATCACTTGTCCAAGCCTACTGTCTGAGAGCTTACAAAGGAAATTCAAAATTGTAGAAGACCATTCATTTCTACTTCATTAAGATTACTCTTACAAAGAAGTTACATGTATAAAACTAGCAATGGTCAACAACATGAAATGTGTGGCACAGCCCAAGAAAACTGAACCTTGACAGCATCCTTAAAAAAAAAGAAATATCTTAAGAGCATTGTCTTCATATACTGTGCTCAGGGTCAGACTGAAAATAAACCAGAAAGTGGGAAAAAAAAATGGATATGAGTAAGCCACTAATTATGTGGACTTTTGCCCAGATTATTTTATGTTTTTCAGTTTATGATTTTAGCTATGTTAGATCTTTTATCTCTCTGACAAGATACAAGAATATTTATTTAATGATAAGTAAGAAAAGTGAATTGATAGTATGCATTAAAATACAATAAACTTATTATGAGGATACAGTCCTTATTACAAAACTTGAGAGCCCTAATATAGATAACAGATCGCTTACCATGTCCTTTGTAAATCCTTTCTACTATTATAGTTAAAATGTTCTAAAATTTAATGTAAATACCTGCTTTCAATTGTGAAACCTATGTTCATCCAGTTTAATTAGCTGGAGAAATATAAATATCTGATGCTCAGTTTTTATTGTTCAATCAACAGAATTAGAGGTTTGTGTTACCTGTTGCACACAAATTATGACACAACAGTACATTTGTAAGTCCAGTGCTTGCTTCTTGCCTGAGAAATCGTAGAACTGTTTGCTTCTACTTCCTGTACTTATTGTCTACTCTGTACCAATTAATAATTTAATTGTCTTAAATAACAATTTGAGTGTGTACCTGTCTGCTTATTGATTTTACAGATACATTTTATATTTCTTTCCACAGAACAACGAAACGTCTCTGAGCTTATCATTAGAAATCTTTTACATGTTCCAGTTTTTCACATTTTATTAATTCTGTTTTGTAGCACGACTTTCCACTTTTTGATAGCAAAACTAAATATATTATATTGCATTTCTCTATAAAGTAACATATACATTATTTTAAAAAGCAATAATTGCATAAGGGGTTTTCTGTCTCAGGAGAGGGTAATAAGGTCTCATCTCATGGCTAGGCTTTGAGAACGAAGATTTGGGAAGGTCTCTATCCACATTTGTTACAAGCACGCTGGTGGCTAAAAAGGCCAATACAAGATAGACATGTCCGATTGCAAAAGGCACAGCAGAAAGACTCCTTGGGTGGTAAATTCTGCAAGGCACAATTCTTCCTGTGTTGTCTTTTCTCCTCGAGAGTGATCCTCTGTGCTTTCTCAAAGACATCAGCAGCGTTATAGATGATGTGTCTCCAGGTCTCCCGATTTGAGGCCAGAGTAGACCAGTTATGTTGATCAGTATGGCCAAGGCTGAGATGTTGTTTCAGGGAGTCCTTGTATCTTTTCTTCGGGGCTCCTCTCTTGCAGCAACTGGTGGCAAGTTCACCATAGAGCAAGATCTTAGGGAGGCGGTGGTCCTTCATCCTGGAGACGTGCCCTGCCCAACACAGCTGTGTTCTCAGCAACATGGCCGCTATACTTGTGACTGCTGCTTGTTCTAGAACAGATGTATTGGTCACATAATCTGACCAGTGGATGTTTATGATTGTGCGGAGACAGCGCTGATGGAAGTATTCTAAGAGTTGCAGGTGGTGGCGGTAGATAACCCATGATTCGGACCCATATAAAAGAGTAGACAGCACTATGGCTCTGTAAACACTGATCTTTGTACTTTTCTTCAAGTGTTTATTACGCCATACTGTTTTATGAAGTTTTCCGAAAGCACTATATGCCTTTACTAACCTGTTGTCTATCTCTCCGTCAATTTTACCATTCGAGGAGATAAGACTACCTAGGTAATTAAAATGCTGGACTGATTTGAGCTCTGATTCATCAGTGGTGATATGAGGATGGTGGAAGACTTCCTGAGGTGCAAGTTGATAGAGAACCTCTGTGTTCTTTAAGCTGACTTTCAGCCCAAAGAGCTCAGCAGCGTCTGCAAAGCAGGATGTTAAACGCTGCAGAGCTGCTTCTGTGTGGGTGACAAGGGTGGCATCATCAGCATAAAGCAGCTCCCGGACAAGATGGTTTAAGGTCTTAGTGTGGGCCTTCAGTCACCTTAGGTTGAATAGTCTTCCATCAGTACAATATCGAATGTAGATACCGTCCTGATCCTCGAGGTCTGCAGTGGCCCTTTACATTATCATGCTGAAAAAATTGTGAATAGAGTTGGTGCAACAACGCAGCCTTGTTTCACACCATTGGTAATTAGAAAGAGCTCAGAAAGCGCATTGCCATATCTAACTTGGCCATGCTGATCCTCATGGAGTGAGATGATCATTTTAAGGAACTTGGGGGGACATCCTAAACATTCCAAAATCTGCCACAGACCTTTTCTGCTCACAGTATCGAAAGCCTTGGTGAGATCAACAAAGGTTACATAGAGACCTTTATTCTGTTCCCTACACTTCTCTTGCAGTTGTCTGAGAACAAACACCATGCCTGTGGTAATCCTGTGGGCTCTGAAACCATATTGGCTTTCAGGTAGAATTCCTTCTGCTATAGCGGGTGTTACTCTGTTCAAAAGTATTCTTGCCAGGATTTTGCCAGCAATGGAGAGCAGAGTAACATCACGGTAATTTGAACAGTCTGATTTAACTCCTTTCTTCTTATACAAAGTGATGATGACTGCATCATCACTAAGGTCTAATGGTAGTTCACCTAGTTCCCAACAACGCACCACAAACTCGTGAAATATAGCGTGGAGTGCTTGGCCCCCATGTTTCCAGATTTCAGGTGGAATTCCATCAACCCCAACTGCCTTGCTGATTTTCACCTGCTGTATGGCCTTAAGAGTTTCTCCCAAAGTGGAGGCTATATCCAATTCATTCTTCACTGGTTGTTGTGAGATGGACTGAATAGCTGAGTCTTAAACTACATGGCTAGTACTGAAGAGAGTCTGAAAGTGTTCAGACCAACAATTCAGAATGGAGGTTTTATCTGTCAGAAGTGTTTGACCATCTGTGCTGAGTAGAGGGCTTAGGACGTGGTATGTAGGCCATTACGCTGTTTTCAAGGCCTCATAGAATCCTCTGTGATCACCCATACCTGCACATAATTGAGTTTTTTCAGCTAGACTGATCCACCACTTGTTCTAGACGTCACAGAGTTTTTGTTGGAGCTTGCTGCATGCAAGACAAAAGGCTACTTTTCTTACATGACAGGAAGGCAGTGCAAGGTGTGCTTGATGAGCAGTTCTCTTCTTCCTCAACAACTCCTGGATCTCTTGATTGTTTTCATCAAACCAGTCATTGTTCTTCTTGAAGGAGAACCCTAAAGATTCTTCAGAGGACTGCCGGATGCTGTTTTTAATATGGTGCCAAAGTGCTTCAGGAGAGGGATCTATAGTATCTATAGAATGATTTTCGAGCCTAGTTTGAAGATTTGTCTGGAATCTGTCTCTCACTGTGGCTGATTGGAGATTGTTAACCTGGAGTCTCCTCCTTGGCATACTACCCCTTTTAGGTTTGAACTTAAGATTGAAGTTAAGTTTGCAGCACAGAAGCCGATGGTCTGTTTGGCATTCTGCACTGGGCATCATGCGAGTGTGATGGACATCGTGAACATCTCTCCGTAGCACCAAGACATAATCAATGAGATGCCAATGCTTAGATCTAGGATCTAACCTATCCAGGTTGTCTTCAGACTATTTTTCTGTTGAAAGATAGTATTAGTGATGGTGAGCTGTTGCTCCGCACAGAATTCTAGCAGAAGGCAACCATTATCGTTGCAGTTTCCAACACCATGCTTGCCTAATACTCCTTTCCAAGCTTCAAAGTTCTTTCATACTCTGACATTGAAATCACCAGAGATAATGATCTTATCATCTGCAGGCACCTTTTGGGTAAGGTGGCACAGGTCAGTGTAAAATTTATCTTTTTCAGCAGGGTCAGCTTGGAGAGTTGGGGCATATATACTAAAGAGGACAATGTGTTGCTTGTTGTGTAGCGGAAGGCGTAGGGAGATAATGCGGTCAGAATGACCTGTCGGCAGATTTTCGAGTTTAGGAACAAGAGAGTTTTTGATCATGAAGCCAACTCCTGAAAGATGCCTTTCGGTTCTGGGTTTACCTGACCAAAAGAGTGTGTAACCGGCACCGTGTTCTCTAAGGCTGCCTTGCTCGTGAAGGCAAACTTCACTGAAAGCAGCAATGTCGGTATTGAGACGTGATAGTTCGTGAGCGATTAGGGCAGAGTGACGCTCAGGGCATCCACTATTTGCAGAGTCAAGCATGGTTCTGATGTTCCAGCATGCTAGAGTCAGTTTGGTTACACCTTTGGAGGCAGGTGTATGCCTTTGTCTCTTGATCTTTGTGTGACTGCATTAGTAGAAGATGCCCGCCGGCCGTAGTTAACGAACCGGGTGAAATGTGGAGATGACCTTTGTTTAAACCACCTTTTCTAGGTCCCTCTCCGAGTGGAGCAAGCAGTGCTGTCCTTGAAAAGGCTGCTTGGTCGTTCAGGGTGCTGCCCCAAGAGACTGTCATCTCCAGTCAGTCTCTAATGACCAATATCCTGAACTGCCTGCATGCAGGGTTGGGTCTGCGGCTTCCAGTGCACTTTTCACCTGCCGTTTTGACCCTCGCCCTTCGCTACAGGGCTTTTTGCATGTGGGTAAAGCCTTCGAGCCTGCGCGGTGGATTTTTTAGGTGACACGCAGTGTGCGTGGAACTGGGCCCACCCTTTAATCCTAAGGTTCATCTGCCAGGGCCAAGCGAGCTTGGACGGTGGCAGTGAGGTCCTCAGGACGTAGGTTTGATTAGAGTGACCTTCTCTTAGATGGATGGCCTTACAGGGCTAAGCAAGCTCCATCTGCCTCAGTTTGGGATTAGGGTTGTCCTTCTCCTAGGATGACTGTCAGAAGGCTAACGAGCTCATCCTGCCCAAGGATGTATTGTATCTGACCCTATGGTTTTGACCTGTCTGGCAACCAGCCACCCAGAGGAAACCATTATCCACCCTGACCTTATCCTCTCTCCACTGTGTTACCTCATATCTTCCCACACACCGCTTACCTGCAACACTTCATGCAGACCTGCCCCCCCCCCCCCCCCGCCAGTCTGAGGACCCCCACGACCCGCCTAGCACCCTTCCCCTCCCCCAAACCGGCCCTGCACACCTCTGTGTGCTCTGAGCCTTCCCCTTTCCTCTCTCACGAGGGCGCAAAGCCACGCCGACGAAGCTCCCTCTCCTTTCCCCCACCAGGGGTAGCCCCACGCAGTTTCCCGGGTAATAAGGTAATAGGATGGTAATCTGTGTTACTTTCCATAAGAAACAAATGATCTTGAACATAGTTAAACTCCTTGTGGAAGGCCTGTGAAATGTAGAGATTTCTTACCTCTGACTCTTGAGGTAATCCAAAACAAGTTATAGTTTATTCTGTTGCAGAGATGTACCTGAAATAAACTCCCTGCAAACCTAATTGGAATAGGGTTCTCTCTGCTTGTCAGATACAGTTCACAGAGCCTGTCAGCAGCAGCAGATCTTTTTCTATTAAGTGACTCAAACTAAATCACAGCTTAACTGTTCATTTAATGTTGCTATTAAGCATAGTAATCAAACTGTCATAACATCCACTTTTTCTCACCAAATTAGATTCACAGTTTTACAAAGAGAAAACAGTAAAAGGTAAATATGTACCTTAAGTTTGGTCTCAATTTGAAGGTCAAATGTCTAAGTAAAAAAATTTCAACTGACTTGAATGTGATAAGATCAACTCCTACCTACTTATATTTGATTACCACAATGGAATTACATTGTCCCACCCAAAAATTGTATTAGACCCATCCAAAATAATTCTGTGGATTTTTCATTACATGTAGATGAATTTTTAAAAAAGTTATATTTCCATTTCTTTTTATTACTATATTAATTCATTGATTTAAAATAATAAAGAATTCCTTTCAGAGGATTTAGATGATGTATTATAACATTCATAATATAAAAATTCAGAAGTACATTAAAGCAATACTTCCAAAGAGAATTCAATATATATATTTCAACTCCATTCTCTTTTACCTCTCAATATTCTTTTGTTCTTCCTTCTCTGTGCTCTCTGCTTCATGAGCATCATCATTTACTGAGTATTTTCAGCCTTTCCAGAGTCCAAATATAAAATTATTTTAAAGTGACTTAATAATTTTATGACAATGAAGTTAATTGTTATAAATAATAAGATTTTTTTTCTTTTGGGGAAGATGGAAAAAAAGAAAAAGCAATAATATTTGGAGAATTTATTTTCACCATCTTTTTTTAACTTTTGCTAAAGCCAAAGGATGAAGACAGTTTCAAAGTGAGAAATAAGTGGGAACTTGGAATACCCATACTTTCAAAATTGCTCCAGTTCTGTCAGTTTGAAGGATGATTTAAGTTACATGGAAAGAAAGCAAGAAAGTCCTAGAAAGAGCACTTTGACAAACAAGTAATCTTGTATTATCTGTTATGTAAGCATTCAGAACAGTGAGGACAGAAGGAACAGGTTAATGTGCCAAACAAAACTATTCAATATATTAATTAATGTAGTATATATACCTCCCACTCTTTCATTCACCTTTTTTAAAACAAGTAATTCCCATGAAAAACAGAGAAAAACAAGCAATTCCAAAATCCTCTTAAAAAAAAATAACCAGAGAATATTATGTATTTTGTTTGCTTTGAATGGTAACATGATCTTGCAGATGTACATTGTATGATCTTTTTATTCACTCATTCAGTGGTCCTTTTGTATTTAATCTCTTCTGAAAAGGAGATAGGAAAATAGTTATCTCTTTCTTTTTTTTTTAGAGAACCCTTGGTGAATTCCATATTTATACAATATTATTATCAGTGCCATCATTTTCCAAAGACTGACTCTTCTGTGGCCCTCCTGTTCTTTTCTCATTCTAGAAATGCAGACACATTGTCACGATTACTATCATACTCAAAGTAATTCAGTAATTCTTGTTATTATAGTCCTTGTATTCAAATATCAGGATACGGAAACTGAAGGTAAAAACAAGTGTCATTCTCTACTGCCAGTAATATGAAACAAAGCAAACAAGAGCTCCTTCAATCATATTTTAGTTCTAACAACCACATTAAATAAAAAAAAAAAAAACCAGCAAAACAATACCCTCTCTTCCTACAGATAATAGTTAGAATTTCATCATAAAACATCCCTGTAAAAACTATTTAATTTTCCACTACAGGGAGGGAGGATTTGATCTCTTATTAAACATTTTATGGAAAAGTCTAACAGTGCTTTCAATTATTTATCTGAATTGAAATCTAGGCCTTGGAAATTGCTGGCATTACACACACACACACATAATATTATCAGCCCTCTGAGTGCTATTAGGTCATAAAATGCTGCTGTAGCACATCTCTGTTACAGCTGCTGGTGCTCATGCAACTTTTACTACAGTTATAAAGCCATTTATTACATTTTCTTTATGATGCTAATGCATTGTGGTCTGTTATTTTATTGTTCCCACTGTGATAAAGACTGAAATGTATGATATTGTGGAAAAAAATACAAACCTAATAACATACCGTGCTGCATTAAAAATCTCTTAGATAAGCTTAAGAGACTCATAAAAATGTTAGCAGGGGATACCAAAAGGGAAATATTTGGTAGGACATTTTCTTTCATTTATTTTATTGTTCCCCACAGAAAGTTTTTTAATTGTGCTTTGTCAAAATATACGAGGGATAATACGAATGTGACTTCTTTTCTTAATTACGATGTCATCATTGTGGAAGGATATAATTTGCAGCATGCTATTAGGAAACATGACCACATAATATCTAAATAATCACTGAAAAGGAGAGAAGTCATTAAAAATAATCATTCCCTTATACACAGAGGTACATAGCAGTAGATAATTACAATTTGTTCCAATTGTCTACATATACTTTCTCCTTTAACATAATTTTGTTTTAAGAAAATGCTGTTTCTTTTGAGGAACAATCAATTCACTTAATTAACTATTAACCTGGTGCTAAGGCTCGTTTAGAGAGAGACTCCCATCAACAGTACTATAATTCAAATAAAAATTCATTACTGTTCAGCTAAGGTGGAATCTCTAGGTTATGACTTGGATACTCTTTTGGTTGTGGATTGTGGCTAACTTTCTTTTCAACAAGTGGAAGAGGAAGAATGACTTCAATATTTTGATAGTTACAAGACTACACAAAAAAGACAATATCTTTTAACAGAGTAATAGTAAAGGTTCCTGTATTTAAAAAATCTAATTCCTTTTTCCTTAAAACAACCACAGGTGATGCTGAAACAACACTGTTCCCAGAAATGACACTGTTTCTTCTTAAATTATACATATTAAAAGTCTAAAAGAGGTTTGTGACATGGATTTTAAAATCTAAATTTCTGACATCTTTTCACAGAATACAAACATCCAAATACTTGTATTTTGAAATAAACATTATTCTCACAATGTTAGGGAAATTGAGTGGGTTTTCCTTTCTTTCTTTTACCTTCTCTAATGTTTATAAACTTTTGATTTTAATCTAATCTATATTCAACCAGTATGTCAACATAGTTTTTTCAAAAGCTGCTCAGTCAAACATTTGCAGGAGTTTACAAAAGAGCTGTTAAAAATTATTACAAAGCTGATGGAGCCAGTAAAGAGACTAAATTTGATAACATTTGAGCCTAGTCTTCACATTCATTTAGAACTGTAGCTTTGCTTAACTGAGAGCTGCAACTACATCCCTCCACAGTTGGTAGCACTTAGTCTTTTCACATATTTCCTGCTCTGTCAGTAACACACAGGGGCTTTTATTTTTCACAAAACAAAACAAAAAAATCAAAGGAACAGTTCATCTTACAGAAGCAAAGTGAAATGCCAATCATACACCCAAAGTTTTCATAGAGCATTGTAACATCACATCATCACATCAGGTGTCCTTGTCCACAGCAGGAGGGTTGGAATTACATAATTTCTAAGGTCCCTTCCAACCCAAGCCATTCTATGCTTCTATGACTGGAGCGCAGCTACTGGCTTACACAGAGCTTTAGCATCCAGCTCATCATAATGGACTAAGATGTTCAGAAGTGGAAGTGTCAATCACCTGGATTAATCTTATACTCCTAACATTTTGCATATGACACTGTCAGGTCAAGACGTACTGCCTCAGCCCATGTGCAAATAAACTTCTCCGACAAAAAAAATTTCACTAGTGTATATGTCTAGATAAGAGCCCTTAGACCTTTGCTAATTGGTTACTTATTCCCCTCACTCTGCTTAAATTGGACAGCAGTAGCCAAAAAAAAGAGGTTTTTAAATCCAGCCCTGAAAATATCTGATCTTGCTATCTCATTCTTGACTGTATCAGCTGACAAGAAAAAGTAGTGGTGTTCCACACAGCTTTGGGATAAAAATACACTTGTTTACCAACACTCTTATTTCTATAAATATCTAGCTGCAAGTCATCTTTTTCAACAGAGGAACCCAAAGCTCTTCTACATTGTTACAACTTCATCATTTTACAATGAGCCCTATCATTACAAGTGTCAGGCATGGACTATGATACCTCACACATAATAAGAAGGTAAGAGGAAGCCTTTTTGAACTTGCAAAAAAAAATAAATGGTGGTGGAAGAGCAAACACATTAAAGATTAAATATTAACTGGTGTTGTTTTGAAGATGCACAACATGAAAGGGTTCGATAGCAGTAAATCTGGTACACACATATTTTACAATTTTTTTTAATATTCCTGTGCTAAGGTATATAGCAGAAGGACCTTTTCTGTGTTGTGAACTACTTAGGCTGTTAAACTGTTAATATATTATCTGAAAGGATGACTGCTAAGATGTAATAGTTTAGCAAGATTCACCCTAGGACGTAGTCATGACTACAAAGCAGTATTAGAAAATGTTGTGGGAAATAAATAAATCAGTCATCAAAAAGACATCAGTGGGAAGATCCAGTGGCTGAAGTAAAAGACAGAGAATAAAGGATGAAGTGGCAGGTCAGTAATAATATATCTGAACAAGAAAAGAATTGAAACTTCCTATTATAATAGTTAGGAAACTGAAGCTATTGAGATGATCAGAAAAGCTGAGAAAAACAAAGAATCAGTAATATTTGAAAATGATCTTTGGATACATTTCTGATCATTTGATAAAGAAGACTGGGAATATGATGAAAAATTTTTTACAGTACTAAAGCAAAAGTAGAGCTTCTATAGTGCTTCAGGAAGTGGAGAGGAAAGAAGGAATGGACATTAGAATGAACACAGAAAAGAACATAGTGGAAGCTAAAGGCTTAAAACCCATAAATTATATGTGTATGATCCGAAAGAACTTTCTGAGCCACATCAATAATTTTTTTTTAATATAATGGTGTTTATTCAATACTAGAAATTATGAGAAAAAAAGTTAAGGGTTGTCAGAGAGTGGGAAACAGTGAATAATTATTTTATAATCATAAAGAAGTATTGAAGAAAGTGAAAAATTTTTCATTTATGTTGGGTAGATTATATGAAGCTATATATTAGTGTGTCATGAGTGAGTTTTAAAAGTGCCTGAAATTATGAAGATTTATGGAATGGTTGTGATATTTATATGTAACAGTTAAGAGATAGCTTTGTTTTAAGCTTAAAAGTAAAATTTCAGATAAAGGAAGAGTATGAATTTCCCAAGCTGATTCCTTGTCATTCTTGTTTATTCTTGCCTCATTTTTTCAGGTGTTTTAAGGCACTCAAAAGAAATCTACTTAGTGACTGCTAAATGGGAAACTAATATCACACTTTTTTTTTTTTTTGTGTAGATAGCCAGAAAATTTGACATCACAATGAAATTTATGTTAATTCAATAGTCACATTTATATCCATTTTTGAAAGAGAAAGGCGTAACTTTCAGGTTGAGCCACATGCTTATCTTGTCGTGGTCAAAGGAACTGTAGAAAAGTTACAGTAGTAGAAGCACAAAAAGGTACAACAAATCATCAGTTTAGGAACTGAAAGCTTTTAGGAGTTTGTGAGAAGCAGGAGGCTTCCAGATTTTGTAAAAGTCAAAGGCTCCAGAAAGACTGCTTTAGGAGTTATAGAGTCTGTTAGAAGCAAAGATGAACTAAAAAAATACATTTCAGTCAATCACTGTATGTTTGAACCCAGTTTCCCACTATCCCAACAAATTCCAATAATTACAGTAATATCCAGTAATATGGAAAGCAGGCTGGGAACAGGTATTGTCTGAAGAAAAGGCCTAATAACTATCAAGGATACTGTGGAACAGAAGTGTTAGAGTAGAAAAGTACATGAGAGAGAAGATCTTGGATCTGGTTCCAAAACTAAATGAGGAATATAGTCCTACTGTGAACAAGTCAGTAGATAGAAAGCAAGAAGATATACATGGACATAAATTGATAGAAAAAAGTACTACATGGGATTTTGGAAAAAGTTACAAAGACATTGTGACTAATTATAAGTGGACTGTAAGAGGAGAACTGAGAAGAGAAACTGAGAGTTTCATGGCTGTGTAGAAAAAGGACACTCTCCCAGAACATGCTATAATAAAGACAAATGGTAGCAAACTTGTCAGTCCAGAGCGCAGGATATGTGGCCAAGGCCCAAAGCCCCAGAGACAATTAGTCTTACTGTAATTGGGTTTACTGACAAAGATACCTGCTATACAGCATAAAATGTCATTTTATTAAAATAAAAGTCACCTAAACAAATAATTGAGAGTTTTGGAAACACTGCAACAGTAAGATTCACAAGTAGGTTCCTACAACCTAAAACAGAGAGGCTGGAGAGATAAACAGATGCTTATATCCAATTGAACAGAAACTCCCAGAACAACCCCAAATCTGAGATGTCAAAAAGCATTGCAGCTCCTCTCAGTTTTGTGTCATTTGCAAACTTGTTTAGTATCCCTTCCAGTCCTGCGTCCAAGTCATTTATGAAGATATGAAGAGCTCTGGGCCCAAGATGGAGCCCTGTGGAACTCCACTAGTGACAGATCACCAGCCTGATGCTACCCCATTCACTATTATCCTCTGTGCTCTACCTGTGAGCTAATTTCTCACCCACCTCATGATGTGTTTATCCAGCTATGTGCTGGACATTTTGTCCAGAAAGATCCTGTGAGAAACAGTATTGAAAGCTTTACTGAAATCTAAAAAGATTATATCAACTAGCTTCCCCTGCTTAACTTGGTGGGTTACCTCGTCATAAAAGGAAATCAGATTGGATAAGCAGAACTTCCCTCTCATGAAGTCATGCTAGCTGTGACCAATGATTGAGTTGTCTTTCAAGTGGTTTTCAATACTTCTCAAAATAAAATTCTTCATAACTTTACCAGTCACTGAATTCAGACTGACAAGTCTAGAGCTTCTTGGTTCCTCTTTCTTGCCCTTCTTGAAAACTAGGACAATATTCATCAGCATACAGTCAGCCTGGGACCTCTCTGGATTCCCAAGACCACTCAAAAAGACTGCCTTATAGATCTGAAGCTGGAGTGGCAGGTCCTGCATAATTAGAGGGTCAACTGGAGTTCATCATTATTGCAGTCATCCACCTCAGGGCACTGAGAACCCCCTGGCCCATCATCCCTGTAAAAGACAGAGGCAAAGAAAGTGCTGAACACTTCTGCCTTGTCTCTGTCCCTGTTTGTGAGGTGACCATCCCCATCCTGTAATGGGCCAATGATATTTCTATACTGCCTATTGCCATTAATATATTTGAAAAAACTCTTTTTATTCTCCCCCACGTTTCTGGTGGGTTCAGCTCCGGTTGAGCTTTGGCAACATAAATTTTCTCCCTACAGTGGCAAGCAGTATCTCTGAATTCTTCCCATGTCACCTGACCTTGCTTCCACTGGGCATACACTTTCCTTTTTCACCTTACTTCCAAGAAAAGATCCCTGTTCAGCCAAGCTGGCCTTCTGCCTTGCCTGTTTGACTTCCAATATTTGGGGATTGCCTGCTCCTGTGCCCTTAGGAGGTGATGCTTAAAAAGTGACCATCACTAATGGACCACATCCCACAACAGCAGAGTCCTGTTCAGTCTCTTTTGTTGAAGCTGTTCCTGTTTATGTACTGCAGTCACTGGAAAAAGGACTTAAATTTAGGATAACCCATTCAATACCTTGGGTAACAAATAGTTACCTTGCATTACAGCATTGGCTCACTTCTCAGTCTAATGAATTATAACACTTTTTCAAAGCCAAACAAAAATTCATGTATGCTATTTATACAATATCAAGCAACATCAATAAAAAAATTGAGAGGTTTTTGCCAGGATATCCATTTGTTTATTTTTTAGAGTGTACTAGAATGTGGCATGATGAAGCTGAAGCCCTTGCTTCAAAGCAGGAGTTTGAGTCTGGCTCTCCTATGGTCCAGACAGCTCATCTAATTGTGGCCTTTGGAGAGAAGGCTATCTGTTCTCATGCAATTCTTCCTTTTCCCTCATAAGATTTCCCAGGTTTTTTTCTATTTCTTAGTCATTGCCTTCTAAGGCATGAAATAACAAGTGCACACACTGATCACACCTCCTGGCTCAGGCAGTCCAAGATAGCTAAAATGAGAAAATGCCTTATTTTTACATCCCCTGTAGACTAAGGATACAGCAAAAGGCAGGTAATTAAAGATTTAGGCATCTCTATACATGTCCTGGCAGAAAATTCAGTGTTGAGGGACTTTAGGCATCACAAAGGAAATGCAGCAGCTCAAAGGGGACTTTTTGAATGCCAGTGATGCTTAATTTGGACTTAGTAACCTAATTGCCATTTTAAGAATCTAAGTCTCCATAGTGAACTTTCAACAGCCCTGTGGTAAGTCCCATTTTACTTTCACAGGACTATCTTAAATGCTTTAATATATGGGGCTTTAATGGGTTTTCCTGCTGATCTAACAAGTTGGAACTGGTATCACAGCAGTAACATTTCAGTATAGAAGATACCACAGTTGGCTCCACCGGTCTGATCTCTCATCTACCAGTCTTCAACAACATTATGTTTTATGCTGTTATGATCACATGTTATGTATCATATTCTGCACTGAGCTTACTATTTAATCAGGAAATAAGCACTTTTCTAAGCACTAGTGAAAAAACTTATTTCTCATGCAAAACCTTCAACGTAGGTATACCTGTGTAATATAGAAGAGCAGTACTCACTAATTGAGATGAGGAGAAAAAAAAATAAAAAAGCTCAATTTCCTGCATGGAAAAACATCTCCAAGACTTAAATCCCTCATATGAAACTAATTCCAGAAGCAGATGGTTGTATAGAACTTTGATGGTCTTTCAGTTTCTTTATTCCAAATAAAATACTTACTAGGTTTGGTAAAACAAAACTAGAGCACAGTTGTCTTATTTTTGTACATTTTGACTAAGCACACATCATCAGTCTATAAATGATGTGATGTAGTTATAATAAAAAAAAAATTATTCATGTCATGTTTGTCATTCAAAGTCATTACTGAACATATACACCCAAACAAGTAGGCACCAGGCACACATCTAGGGGCAGTTCATTAAAGCAACATAAAAGTAAACTACAGTATACTTCTTTCTAATAAGAGGAGCAATCCTTCTGATGTATAAAGAAGCCTAAAGCATGGAGATATAATCAAAATTATAATTAACTGTCATAAGTCTTGAGCAATGTAAAGCACTATCTGATTTATGAAACTTTGATAAGACTGTGATTAAATTATTTTTAGAGATATGCAGTATGTGTCAGATCTCAATTATCCAGAGCTACCCTACCTGAAGGAAATTCTGCTTGTTCATTTCATACATTTTTTTTGTATGGAGTGGGTCTATAAAGAGCATTTTTGGTAGGTTTTTTCTACAAAGATGCATTTTTCCCAAGTAGCAAGCAGTTTGATGATCTCATCTTATCTTAATTGCTGTTCCTGGAGATATATGAAAGACAAAACCACTATAACAAATGCTATGTAGTGGTTTTCTGGATTGAGAGAGATAAAAGTGCCTTTTTGAAATGAAAACAAGTGAGTTTTCAAACTGCAAGTCCTGATTGTCTGCCCTATCCTTATTAGTAAAAGCAGTGAGCAAGAGCTGTATCTGGCATGGACAGAAGGACTGAAAAGGAAGATGTGAGGTACAAAGGGTCAAGAGCCACTAAGTCACATCATCTAATATCCACCTTGCGCAATGATGAAATACTGACCTGTTACATGTCTCTCATCACTCTTTAGACCTGGAAGTCGAGGGCTATAGGACGAGTAAAATCTTCACATACCGTCTCAGACTTGTTTCACCACCTCTTTTGTTCATCACTCAATTTTTCCAGGACCATATGGGTACCTTTCTGACAGCAATAACCCCTCAGTCTCCTTTTTCTGCTTGTGAGAATGGTAGATTTTCTCCAGGACTCTATGCAGATTCAGAAGATTCAATTTTAGTGGGTCCTCGCCAAAATTGCTTCACATTAAAAAAGTACAAGATGGTTAACTCATGGAAGAAGTTGCAGACGACCTTACTATATGACTAAGGGTCAGTCTGGAGGGACTTAAATTTGTTTTTATTTTAAGATTTTTTAAGTGAAAAATTTTAATTTTGATAAAAATTCACTCAACTTCTTAGCACTAAATAGTAGCATCTTTTTCAGGTAAGAACTATGAATGGACTGAACGATGTCAACTCAGGAGGTAAATTTTTTACAGAACAGACATATAGAAAAGAGTGCTATACCTATAACCTCCCAAACTCTTGCTCCCAACCTTTGTTGTATTCACAGCACAAAAGCAAAATTTACTGTTCTGCTCAAAGACTACATCCCCTGGTCTTTTATCTCCTAAAGTGAACTTTACTTTATCTCTTCACATTTAGCAGACACTTTTTTACAAGTTTTAGTTTTTGCATGTTTAGTTTTTTCTATCAGTTCCACATACCATTTTAAATAGAAGAAAGAGCTACTGTGAAGAAAAAAAATCAACAATAAAGACCATCTGAAACAATCTATCCTGCTTTCCTGATTTTCCTACATCTTCCCCAAACTCTAACTTCCCGTCTACATACTTTTCCTGGTGGATGCTCTGCACCTAAACTTGTTAGAATTTAAGTGCTTAGTTGATTTAATTTTACTGCCATAGCTCTGCCACTAAAACTCTCTTACTGATTTTTACTATATTTGCAAATAAGTGCTTCTGCTGGTATCTCTTATTTTGATGAACAATATATGCTAAAGTGTCAAGACTTAGTATATCTACAACTCTTCTAGGGTTTTATTGGCCTCACTGCATCAGAAAGTAACTGGGGAAAAAACAAAGTCGCTGAGAAAGCAAAAGTAGGGTAGACCAAATATGTCTTCTTTTTACTTTATACGGTTATTGGCAAGTAATCCTAATCACTTTCTCCATTATCTTTTCTGGGGTTTCATCTTTTATGAGCAGGTGCATCCATTGCCAGCTGGGAAAAAACGTAGGAGACTTTGTTGCTCATTTTCATGGAATTGTAGAAACACAGAATGGATTATGTGTTAGAAGGGGCCTTGAAGATCAGCTAGTTCCAACTCCCTGCCATGGGCAGGAACACCTTCCACTAGACCAGATTTCTCAAAGGCCCATCCTACCTGGCCTTAAACACTTCTAAGAATGGGGCACCCACAACTTCTCTGTTTCACAATGCTCACAGTAAAGAATTTCTGCCCTAATATCTGTTCTAAATCCACTCCCATTCAGTTTAAAGCCATTTCCCCCTGTTCTATCATTACCTATTGTTGTCTGAAGTCCCTCTCCAGCTCTCTTGTTGGCCCCATTCAGGTATTGGAGGGCTGCTATAAGGTCTCTCTGGAGCCTTCTCTTCTCCACAGTGAACAACCCCAGCGCGTTCAGCCTGTTTGCATAAGAGAGGTGCTCTAGTTCTCATCTTTGTGGCCCTCCTCTGGATTCCAATAGGTCCACATCCTTCTAATTTTTCATAACATCTGTTAAGTCCTCTACACTTCCAATACTATTTACTACTGGGAGGCCAGAGATTGCAAGACTGGATTCATGTGGGAACAGGAGAAAGAGTAGCTAAGCAGCCTCACAAAGCCATCCACAGGGCCAGGTCTGTTGCCAGTATCAAATCTGGTCACTCAGTGGATGCCAGAAGCCAGAGCCAATCCACACCATTCCCCACTTAGCTGTGCATCCAGTGTTTGATAACTTTCTACCTGTTCTTCTTGGCTTATCAACAGTAGGTTTTAGAAATTTTGATGCTTCATTTCCTTTCAAAGGCGGTTTCTTTGCTTTTGAAGTAAGGAATCATTAATTAAGCATAGTGCCCTCTTAGACACCTTTGTCATTAATTATGAATGAGAGCAGTTAAATATTCTATCCTCATAATAATGCCAAGATTAGATTAATATCAACTCTGAACTCTAGGATGCCCTCCAAAGTTCAGAAACAAAAGAGCAAGTAAGAAAAAATAAGTTTCAATAGAAAGAAGAATCTTTTCTGTGAGTTGGTCTAAGATGGATGATGACAGGTTTGTCACAGCTGCACCTGCCACATTTGCTCTCACACTGAGTAGATTACACTAGTTCTTATAGGGGGAACACTGACCAAAGCTCTGTCTTCCATCTTCCTCTTTCCAGCCATTGTCCACCTGAATGCAAGGATACCTTCTGAATAATTATTACTATAGGATGACAATATTCATTAAGTGAGTATCTATTTTGTGACTTCCCAGTTTTTTTAATTCTCGTTAGGTTTTCGTTTGCTGATAGACAAAGGATCTGGTCACAGATCTACAGAATTACACCCAAGAATATGTAAGCTTGTTCTTTTAATATATTGTAAAATGTGACATCCATATCAATAGACTCCCTATGGAAACTCTAAACTCTGATGAAAAATCAAGCAGTTTTCTGGAGATATTTACAAGTAAAATAAATGAATATTCAAAGTTACAAAAGCAGATTATATTTCTCAACAGTAGGTTGTGTCTTGCCCTGGCAGGGCTCACTGTCCTATCCATACCAGGTCTGCACTGCTAGAGAAAGAGAGACTGCAAGTTGGAGAGGGAGAAAGAAAATCGCAGTGCATACTTGATCTGCTAACTCTGATCTCTGTAACACTGCTTGCATTAAGAGCACTAGATGAACAGTCCTATTAGCTTCCGTTAGAAAGCCTAAAATGGTGGTTTTCAGGGTCAACTGACTCACCTTGGACATATTAATAAACTATTTTAATAAATATGAATTATGTATATAACTCCCAGATAAAATATATATTAAGATGCTACATGCAATAACCTTATCTCAGCTTTATAGTGACATGAGGTAATAACCATATGGTTATGAAAAATACATTTTAATGTTTGAACCTTGAAGTTAGATTTAGCTGGTTTTTAATGGCATATTTTTTATTATAAAGATAAATTTTTTCTCACTAGATATTACTGTTGGACCAAATTAAGACTGTGTGGTGGCTTTAATCTCACAGTTCAGATTTTAAAATTATTACAATTCTTGTAAAGGTAAATTAACTTTAATCTGGAAGCCTCGAATCCATACTATGGAGGTAATTGAAAAATTCCTGTAAAGTTTTACTTCTTTAAATTATTGATATATTTGGTGCTTTAAGATTCTTTTTTTTCTCCTTATGGAATTAAAAAGAAATTGAGAATGAATGCTAGTATACACTATCTCTAGCCAAGTGAAAATGCAAATTATTTAAAATAAGTATTTTTTGTTATTACTGTTTGTTTTAAGTGCTTTAAGTGCAGATTCAGAGGTGCAGCTAGCCAGTGGAAAGCACATAGTTTACTCTGACACATGAGCTGTGCTGTTGAACCAGAAAGCAGAAAAGTCAACCTGATCCTTAACTTGTCAGCCTCTCTTTCCCCATTTAAAGCTGAAAATACAAACAACTCAAGCCCTGGACTTGCTGGGCCCCCTTTCCATGTCCCTCATTGCACTACTCTAATCAGTGAGTGGTGCAGGGCATCAGAGCCACACGGAACCCACAGAGAGGGTATGTGGTTAATCTTCTCCAGGGAATACCCCACCTGGGGGACAGTCTCTTTTGCAAAGCGCTCAGGTGATTGTTCGCCTTACTTCTGCTGTCATGATAGCCCTTGTAGGCAGAATTTAGATGAGATTTCAATCCATTTTAACTCTATAGACATAGAGAAGGACTCTATTCTTTGCTGTTATCTGTAGTGGTACAGAAAAGATGGACATAGATGCTAAATTTCCTAAAGGAACCAGTGTGTAATTAATAGAAGTTAATTAATGATATCAGTTCTTTGCCCAAAAAATAAATGTTACAATTCTGTGAAGAATATGTAGTCTTGCTCAAAGAATACTCAGGAGTCATGACAAAACTCTCCATAACTGCAAGGAAGAAATTAAATTGATATATCAGTTCTTAGCATATTGCCAAGTAGAAATAAATAACTGTTTATCGTATATTGTACTTTACAGTATTAGTATTACTATTATTATATTTAATCTGGCTTTCAGACGCCCTTTATTCTTGTTTTAGAATGGAAGGTGAATAAACTGGCTGTGTTCACCTTCTCTTAGACACTCAAAATTTAATATATTTCTAACATGTTCCCTCTAAATCACCTTTTTTTTTTTAACCTCAATGAAGAGTCCTACCCTACTAAGTTGTTCTTAAAAGAGAAGACAGTCTATATTTTTCACCACTGATCTCCCATCCTTATTTTTCTGACTTTCAAACTGCAAAATAGTCTGAGAAGTGGGGACCACTACAAACTGCAATATTCACAGCACGGCCAAGAGAATAATAAAGATCTGTCATTGATTTTGCTATTTGTTTTTCAGTAATTAATAGTATTTGGTGTGCTTTTGGACTCCTATTGAGCACAGAACTAATATTTTCATGAGACAATCTAGTATTACCACAAGACCTCAGTCTTGAGTAGTAACAGTCACTTCAGAGTTCATTGTTTCTTTTATGAAGTTAAGATGCCTTTTTCCCATGTACATCACTTGCTATTTACCTGAAACAGGTTTTTATATGCCATTTTGTTAGCCAGTCACTCAGCTTCATTGTGTTCTCCTGCAATGATTGTCTCACCATCCCTGCTGTGAATTACTTTGTATCATTAGCAAATATTCCCGCTTCACTGCTCATCTTCCCTTCCCCAGCATTACAACTGTCTTGAACAGCACAGGTTCCAACACCGAACCCTTGCAAAACTGCACAGTGATCTCCCTCCTTGGCAGAAAGGTATATTCATGTCACTTAGTGAATTTTAAAACAATTGGAACAGTTCTTTAAATAATGATTAACCTATGCAGGGAAACTCCTGAAATCACTGTCTAAGTTTCTTAAAAGTCTTTGATGAGGGATGTTTCTAGAAGCATAGGAGAAATTCAGTATGCTTTATCAACAAGATCACTTTTACAGACACCTTCAAAACCTGCAGTAAGCAAATTTTTCCTTCACATTGACTCACTTCAAATAAGTTGTATTTATTTATGCAATTCTACATACATGTAGGTTATATTAATTTATGTAACTGTATGTGCATGTTTACTAAATTTACTCTCTTTTAATTGATTATGATAATTTTCTTGGAGCTATTAAAGGACTTTTCAATGCTGAGTAATAATATGTGCATGCCAACTTAATCTTACTTTAGACATGAAAGACATTTGTTCTCTGACTGCAGTTGATTGAACCTAAATTTGTGAATCAGACTAATTTGATTTGTCTAATTTCTTTCATTTTATATCCTTAAAATCTTCTTTTGAAAACTACTGACTAAAATAGTTTTAAGTAATTCACATTGTATTTTCTGAACATAATTATTATTAGTCACATAACCATAACAGTGCCAATTTTGCAAAATTGAGTGTTAAAATGTGCAGTTTGTTACTGAGCCATTTTTGGTCCCTAAGATAAAAATGCTTTGAAATACAAGCACAGAAAAGTTATCAGCACGCTCTTTACCAAAAAAAAAAAAAAAAAAGCCACAAAACCAAAAAACCAACAGTAAACAAGAAAACCCAACCTACCTCTGAAATCAAAGAATAGCACTATTTTGTACTTTTTGCCCAACTCTAGTCCACATCTAGTTAATGTATATTCTGGCCAGCAACAGCATATGAAGTCTGTCCCTTTATCCTGGCAGGCATCAAACACAGCATTTTAAGTAAGCATTTAGACTCCAAGCAATTATTTTTAGTCAGCTTGTTAAAAGCTCCTAAATTTCACTGAACACCATTGATAAGCCTCCCATATGTTTAGTGATGTTGTTGCCATGGCTTCTGACATAATTGCGTGGGGATATTAAGACATCCAGAAATAACAGTTTAGGGGGTGATTTTCTGGTAGCATATCTAATTAATTGATGTTCTTGTTCATGAGAGGAAACTACTTGGACTGCAGACACATGCTGAGTGGAATTCCACACAGGCTTGCCAATTCACCTGACTCATGGCCCACACCTGTTCTGGTCCTGGGGTAAAAAGATTTGTGACAAACTGCATGCTGATCTGTGCAACAGATATCTCTGATAGCTGAAATTAAGCTGCAGCTACAAGGCTCATTTTACATCCTTGTGACCAAAAATAAGCTAAGGATGAGCAAAGTACACTCACTGACTGCTCCGTTTATAACAAGAATGAACAATCTCAGACAAGTCTGCCCTTATAACCCTGTGGTAAATAACGGACAACATGCATGATTTAAGTAAATCATGTACGTATGAAAAAAAGCAATAACTGCTTGAGCTCTAGTTATTAAAGGTAGGATAAAGGAAAATAATAAAAATCAAGTTTCCAGCTTTGATATTTTATACAGGTAGGGTGCCAGTCAAGGTAGTGAAAGGTCATAAAATAACTTCATCAGAGAGGAATCAAGATATATTGTAAACATAAGCAAGCCTAAATCCTGTGAGAATTCTAATCATGATTTATGGATGAAATTGGCCTGCATGTATTAGGATGAATGTACAATTTTTCATGCTTTGCCCCATGAAGCTCAATTTCAAAGTATTTTTATGTTAACCCATCTCTAACTGGGAAACAAAAAACTGATTTCCTTTCTTGAGATAAATGGGAGGCACTCCTAAACATGACAGCAGAACTTTGAATCCGTCTTCCAAAATTGTCTTTAATGCATGTTCCATCAAAATAAATACTTTTTTCCTTCTATATGCTCTTTCCAATGTATTTCTAAATATTATTGTCAGGGTGACAGAATGTTTATCTTTCACCTTGTCTTCACTTTTGATAAAAATCTCATAATGAACTTTTGCAAAAAAAAAATGCAGAATTTTGCATCAGAGATTTGAGTAGTAATGGCAAGATATCCTTGTAACCAAATAGACAACCTCTGGAAGTCCTATATCATTCACTTAGCATGAAAAAAAATGTCTTCCTTGACTGCTGGATAATTGCATCCTACTTAGAAAATGCACTTTAATGCATCAGCAATGCTGGTGTTGACATCTGCCAAGGTCATTTTGATGCAGCCTTTTATAATTACTCATTTTCATGAAACACACATAGACTCAAACTGTGCCTTACTTTCCTTAGAGATAGCAATAATGGAAACCTAATGGCATTTTGAAATGCTTAGATTGTCATGATGGAAGTTGTTGAGGAATTAATATGGGCATCAAGGGAAAGGGTTAGGATACTACACCTGAATTTCAACCATGCTATGGCTCCCTGGACTTTAGTGTATATAGGCTGAACTATGGATGCTATTTAGCTGTCTTCTAAATGTACAAATGATGTATTTCCCAGATAACAACATCCATCTTGAAAATGGAGGCTCAGAATAGATCTCTAGACAACTTAGGAAGATCAAATGATTGAAGAGGTGAATAAAGATGCTAAGAAAAAGACAATTCATCTAAAAGTTCCCTATGTACTGCTTGAGCAGAGAGCTCCAGAAAGGCTCTGAGAGAGATAAGCAAGGATACAACTGACTTCTGAATTTACTGAAGCAGATCTGGAATGTGACCAAACAGATGCAGAAGCCTTTTGTAAAATATTTGAGAACCACTGATTGCTGATCAGATCTTTTCCACCTGTCAGCTAGTCATTTATTGCAATTAGACCCTGATGATTTACTTGGAAAAAAAATAAAGTTAAACATATTATTTCTAAAGGAATCATCCTGAGAGTGAGACTACCTTTCAAAAATTCTATGATGATTTATCTTATCAGGAACTAAAACTGTTTTGAGATATCAACTCAATAAAGATAAAAAGAGAAGAAAGGAGAAGGAGGGAGGCAGCAAGAGAAGGCAGACAAATCACTCAGGAAAATAAATAATACTCTGTGAAACAAAACTTTGATGATGTAGAGAATTGTGTCTGACCAGTTCAGTGAAGATTAGCAGCCAAAAATTAAACACTGTGCATCATTTTTCCCGTGAGTCATACAAACCAGCTCAGCTTTACAGTTTCTTTTCTGTATAAAATATCATTTTGATCAATGCTGAAGTGCCAGAATGAAAAAAATATAGTTAGCACACCATGGGAGTCTATTGTTTTTACTAAGATCACTTTTTGTTACTAAACTATAGGTCAGCAACAGTTATCCTACCTAATCAAATGAGACAGATACACTCATTTAAAAAAGTATCATTACAGTCTGCTACTTAGAGTGGTACAAACAGCAGAAATTTCAGAGACTGATAATCATGGTACATTTTCATCTGTTTTGCATTGTTAAAGGTGAACACGTGAGGGAGGGATAAAAGTATAAGAAACTCCTTTGGTTTGGGCTGTACCTTTGTCTGTTATACTGACTACTAAATACTCTGTATATTACAGGACAACAATTTCCAGCAAATGCCAGTTTTTTTCCCTTCAGTCAGCAACTGAGCCCAAGGACAACACTCTACAACTGGCAGCATACATGTCACTGAATCTAAAGCCAAGGATCTGTTAAGATACCTTTTTTTTTTTTTTTTTGCTTATCTATCACTTAAGAACATATATATCTTTGTATACTGAAAAAAAAAGTGTAGGACAGAGCATAAACTAAATTCCATTCCATTGCTCTGCACAAAAGTATGTTTAATAAGAGTAATGGTGGATGACACTGTAGACCGTGATAGTGAATCTGAAGTATTTTTCTCATGTCAGTACAACCATGAAAGAAAAATATTGTTATGCTTTTATACCTTGTTCAGTTTGTGTGTGTATAAATTGTGATGGTGTACATTGTTGGGCATCAACAAACACATACAACCTGAATGTCGTCTTCACAATATTATCTCACAATTTAAAATACTTATTGCCTCTGAATCCCTCTTTTTTTTTGATTTACTTTCTGCGCATTTCTTTCTACGATTAGCTGTAAAAAAAAGATAAATCTGTAGTACTTAAGAAAACACTTCACTGCAGCATAGTAATTGTTTCTGACATCTTCTGTCTGAAGCAGATGGCTGATCTCAAAGGAAGAAACTGAAGAAAGAGTTTATAGCATAGAACCTCCTCTAGTGTACAATGAAGACACTCCACTTCAGAAAATATAGATATAAGAAATCGTTAACAGTATAGTGAAAAGAATGCTTACTTCGCTTTTTTTTCTGGTATCTAACTCTTGTCCATGTCAAAATATTACCAAATATAATCAAAATGTCATTACATGCTCATACTAATGACTATCCTATTGTTTTGAAAATATTAGAACACAAATCAACATTATTGGCTTGATTAATTGACTACACACTGTACTAGAAAATGGAGCAATGTGTTTTCTGCAGAGCCACAGGCTAAAATGTATTTACACAAATCATCTGAAAAATGCTTAACTAATAATCATTTACACTCAGAGATACTGCAATTGATTCCTTAATTTGTGGAAAGAAGAAGTAAAGAATTACTTGGGTAATGTGTTCGCAATTACACCATTGCCCCACGCTATACAGCAGTGTTGCCAGCTGCTCTCCAAATCCAGAAATTTAGTAATGGTAATTGTGTAAAAGCAAAGAAAAAAAAAAGAAAATTTTGGAAATTTTGGACCACAGCCTTGGATGTTGTGCAGAGTTCCACCAACTCAAAGAAGGCTTCGTGTAGGTGAAGGTTTTGGTTTTGGCTTATCTAGAAGCTGAAAGGGGCTGCAGTGGGACAGGGGCATGTCTTCTATACTTGGCAGCTTGTCCTGAGGAAAAATGTGTTTCCTGTAAGTGTCATTTCAACCCTTTTAAAACACATACCCACTTGCACACACCCAGATTACCCTCCCAATTATATGGAACATAGCCTGCACAGTAGTTCTTCGAGCATACAGCATTAATCCCAGAGATTAGAAAGGGATAGGAAATTAAGAACAGATGTTTCATAGCAGTGCTGTGCTAGAGATGACTGAATTAGTGCCAAGAGTTCTAATATATCCACAGGATATCCAATACTGTTCAAGCCTCGGTCCTCAATTACCTTACACATGACATTATGTTTTCAGATCCAAAACCATCTTATTCAGAGCTCTGGGATTTCTTCACAGCAGTGCATTGCACTTTATGGACATACTCTAGCATCTCTTGAGTTTACTATTTCCCTCATTCCATCATCTGTGCTATCCATGGTCTGCTACCTCAGGAAACATTTCAGCAAGCAAGGTGAGCCCTACCACTACAAACTCAACTAATACCAAAAAGCACACCTTGCAAATAGCAGTCAGCATCTTAAAAGTTGTTTTTAGTTCACTGCAACTCTGTGCTTGTAAAATCTGAAAAGTAATAGAACAAATGATCCTGATGTTTATACACTAGCAAACATGTCCAAAAGAAAATAAGTATAAAAAATACTTTAAATAATATGGGGGGGGGTTATTAAAGTAAAAGAGAATACACTGGGCAGTCAGAGGCTGCATAGAAAAGGAATTAAAATCTTCAACTAGCTTTAAATCAGTGAGATGCCAAACCATGGCACAAAATTGATGCCCTTAAGAGAAATTCCATTTTTCACAGGGTGTTAAAACCAGGATTGTCAGCATGTTAAGATTATCATTGTTTTAAGAAAAGGAAGATAAACAGTGTGAGGAGGAAAATACTGCTGCTAGGAATATATTAAAAACATAAATAAATGATGTTTGAACAGTGATCCACATCAAAGAAAGCATCAGCAATTTACATATATGTACTTTGAAAGGGGTGAAATGGAAACAGGACAGTTTCAAATTCAAAAAAGTGAATCTTTGTCTCTAAAGTGACAGAGCTTTATGTTCCATTTGGAAAGCAGCAAGTGATGATTGCCTTTACTGGTTAGTCCAACAACTAATGCTGAATAGAGAGAAAATAAATAACTAAACATTTCCTGAGGTACATTCCTACATGGGCAGGGAACGTTCTCTGTATCATGCATTTTGAGGAAAATGAGTCTGGTGATTTTTTACACCTACATTTTTCTTAATTTGTTTTTCAGAAAAATAAAATTATGTGTGCTTTTATTAAATATTTTAATTGCATTTGTTTCACATTTTGTGAAACTTCACCTGCAAAAAAATAGAAAATGCTCTTGAAACTCAATGTTTTGAATTTTCGGCAGAAGTTATTTTGAAATAATCAGCAAATCTCACAGAAGAACATTTTCTGCAGCCAAATTAACACAAAAACTCAATGGAATACGTCTCCCAGAGACATGGAGAAATATGAGACAAAGTAGTTTTTCAGCAGCAATACTGAACATGTATTGGAATTAATAACTGTGTTCACATGAAAGACTCATATAGTGATCTTCAGCTGTGTACTACTAAAGTGATATTGAATATCGACATATTTGTTTAATGCTCTTTAAAATACGATAGTCTTTCAAACACAGGACTGCTGCTTCTTTAGATAGCTTTTATTTTTCTCATTAGATGAGGCTCTGTACCAAACTCAAAATAATCTTTTCGCAGAATTATACAGAATCAGAGAATCTTGGGGGTTAGAAGGGACCTCTAGAGATCACATAGTCCAACGCCCTTGCTAAAGCAGGTTCACCCAGGGCAGATTGTTAAATTTGTCAAAAATAAGTGCCTTTTGTGGCAAAAGTCTGTGTTATTCCTTACTGAGGATCTTGTTTATCACTAGATTCCTTTCAAAAGAAAGCCTCCAGACAGTTGTAGGATTCTTAGTCTCAGCCCTCCTACACTGCCACTTACCACTCATTTAAACTCCTATGTTTCTTGACATTAGATGTTAGAAACAGTGTATGAGTGCCAGGAGATTTAAAAATAAACATAATCTCATTTTAAAAGTACATTTATGCTTTCATTTGGAGTAAAAGATGATAGACTTAGCTATCCCACACATTAGAGTACATTCTGGAATGGACAAAAGTCCATTCCAGAACTTAACTCCAGCACCATTGGTGTACCTAAAAGTATTAGAGTTTTATGTAAATATATATCAAATTCCTATTGCTACTCAAAGATCTCTACATTCTGCCATGCACACATGCAGTTATGAGCAAAATCTTGTAATGAGCAAAAAAGAAAACACACCTTAAACATAATGGCAAAAATTATAGAAACCTTTACTAATAAAAAAATAATTAGTTCAGACCAAATCACAGAAAAAAAATCATTGTTACAGAAAATTTCTTAATAATTAATAATACATGCTCTCCAGAAGTATAGTTATTCTCTCCTTAGTAACTATTAAAGTAGAGTGTTCTCTGACTACTTCCACAGTTGCTATATATCATTCACAGAATCACAGAATGGGGAAGGTTGGAAGGGACCAACTACAGTGGGTCATCTGGTCCAACCACCCTGCTGAAGCAGGATCATCCTAGAGGACCATCACAGTTTAACCCCAGCCAGCAGCCGAGTACCACCCAGTCACTCACTCACTCCCCGTCAACAGGATCAGGCAGAGAATAGGGAGGGTAAAAGCTGGAAAAATTGTGGGCTGAGATAAAGACAGTTTAATAGGAAAAGTAGAAGCCACGTACACAAGCAAAGTAAAACAAGGAATTAATTAACTGCTTCCCATGGGCAGGCAGGTGTTCAACCACCTTCAGGAGAGCAGGGCCCCATCACATGTAATGGTTACTTGAGAAGACAAACACCATCACTCCAAATATCCCCCCTTCCTCCTTCCTCCCCCTAGCTCTGTATACTGAGTGTGATGTCTTATGATGTGGAATATGCCTTTTGTCACTTTGGGCCACCTGTCCTGTCTGTGTCTCCTCCCAGCTTCCCATGCATGCACTCACAGTCTCATTACCAGTGTGTCAGTACAGAAAGCAGAAAAAGCCTTGGCTCTGTGTAAGCACTGCTCATCAATACAAAAAACATCTTCCACATTATCAATCCAAAACACAGCCCCATACTACCCACTGTGAAGGAAATTAACTGTACCCCATCTGAAATCAGCAAAAGCACATTGCACGGGATTATGTCCAGACAGTTCTTGATATCTTCAGTGAGGGAAACTCCACGACTTTAGGCACTTGTGGGTTTTTATCTTTGTTTCTCTAAAACTAATTTTCCTAATTTTCTTAAACTGTCTCCTGGTGAGATGTTTGCAGATCCCTGGCATTATATACCCTGAGATTAGCTCAGTTGCTTAGAGAATGGTACTCATACTAACAAGGGTGTGGATTTGATCCCCATATGGGCCATTCACTTAAGAGTTGGACTTGATGATCTTTGTGGGTCCCTTCTAACTCAGAATATTCTGTTATTAGCTTGTGTCCATCTTACTCTCTTATCATCTAATTCCTGTACACTACACCCTATAATGCACCTCACTTTCATAACCTCTGCTGCCATCCTATCCCCCTGTTACCCTACCTATTATTAGATTGGATTCCTAAATAATTCGTTCTCCATATCATAAGTAGGCATAACTGCTACCAATATAATTTAAAAAACAAAAATCAGTAAAACAAACCAAGCATAGACATTATGCAGTTCCAGTTAAATCAACTCAATCCTAAATTTTGACAGAGTAAATCTGACAAAACCATCTGTGAAGGCTTGCAAAGTAATACAAAGACCAAGACCTATTGATAGTAATAGCAAGTAATCCAGTGTTGTGAGACACTGGATTATTATATTAATTATTGGCTTGGATCAACTCAACTCTGTGTGTGGCAGGGGAAGGGACAAGTCAAATTTCACAAAGGTGAAATAGTGCCCTGCTCCATATTCCAACCCCTTGAAGCCTTCTTGGCCAGCCCCAGAGCACACCAAAGCACTGCCCCACATCCTGCACTGGAGCCCCAGTCCAGCCCCAGAGTGACCAATGAGCCATAATTCCTGCCTCAGGGGGGTGGTCACAGGGTGCCATAGCAGATAAAGCTGACAACATGAAGCCTCCATGTGGTAGGGACCCGACCATCTGGACACATGGAATTGCACAGGACTCAAGGTTGTAGCTAAAATTCTCTTTTTTTCTCTCTCTTTCTTTACTTCTTCTTCTCCTAATCTCCTTTCTTGATACTTGAGTAACTTAAAGCTGGACAGGGTGGATTTTGCTAAGTTGTATGAGTTAGCATGTGTTAAGTTGTTGCTTTGTGAAATATTTTATTTTGGTTTAATGTTGCCTTTCAAACTTTTGCCAAGTTCCCTTATTTCCTAAAATTTGCCAGTCAAAGTGTGTTATTTGACCTCCTGAGAAACATACATAATGTATTTGCTTGCGTGCTCTGTCAAGGTATAAAAAGAACTGAAAGCCCTCTTAATAAATCAAGGAGGATTTTTGGAACCTTGTATTTTTTTAATGTAAAACCCCTTCAATGAGTTCCTAGAGAGAGCCTGAGGTCTTACACCTGTGTGGTAAAATCCCAAGAGAAAGAACAAACTTCTTGAAAAGTTGACAGAACCTTTCAAAATGTGTTGATCATGATCCAGTGATGGACAAAACCAAAACATTTTATCTTGTTATCTGACTGTCGTGTTGTGGAGATTGATCTCAGGTTGAGTACCCTCCGCTTACATAATTCCCTCTCTTTGTGCCATGTACCCTCTCACCAGCTGTTTGCACAGAACACGCTAATTTAAAAACAAACAGAGGAAGGGAACATGCTTCAAAGACAGTATTAATATGCCCTGATTGGAAACCTATCAATACTCTTTTTAGAAATACATTTTAGTACAAAATATAGCATCTTAAAAAGTCAAGTCAACTGAAAGAGCAGATGTTTACATTGGTGAGCAAGGGTGCCATGCTACTTCAGTATTATGTTATTATTGCCTACAATCTACTTCAGACACTTATATACTACTGAGGAATTCCCTGATGGTTATAACAGTCAACATGATGGTTTGATAACATAACCAAGTGCAGTTACATTTCTGATCTACCAGTCTGAAATATGTAGCACTGTTATTTCATTTTGTTACAATAGTTCTGAATCACCAAGCCTTATATAAAAGGAGATCAAATTAACTGAGATTGTAGTTGACATCATCATTACACATGGGTTCTGATTGTCAGTAAAGATGATAAAATCTACGAGATGTTTCTTTGAATTATAATCAGCTCTTTTTTGAGTTTTCCCTCATTACATGTTTTATTTAATCATACAAATATAAATGTCAGTTTTCAGTGAGGAAGCTTATGGCAAGGTCATTAGCTTATTAGACTATTACAGTAAGTAATATAAGCCTTCAGGAAATGAATAAAGCCCCTATGTATCTAAGCAAGAAAACGTCACCTTGAGCAAATTGCTTCTTACATAAAGACTTCTCTAAGTAAAACCTCAGGTTGCCGAAGTGGATACAAGCACAGCAGAAATATCCTTTCTCAAATTCAAGTCCTTGTTATTAGTTTAAATGTGATTTGAAATGTTTTGTTTAAAATGCTATCTAGAAATAAATCAATTTTTAGATGCTGTAATAATTGCTTCTTTATAAAGTAAAGTCACGGTATCTGAGACTGATTGAAAGGGAAACTGCAGTTTCCTTAAGGGAGTCCATGGTCATTTAATTTAATTATCTTATTCCAGCTGGTGATAATATCCAAAGGGAAACTATTTCTAAATTTACTTTTTATTAAAACTTAATTCAAGCACAGTTAGCCAAATTTATATATACTGCAAATATATTTTAGCTTCATTGTCATTGTCAGATTCCTTAACCTTGTTTCAATAGGAGACAGTTCTGTTATTCCAAAATACCAGAAAATAGACAAAAACAAAATACTGATACCGTAAAAAAAAGAAATCAACTAACCGAGACCAAAGTGAATTGTCAATTATCTGAGTGATACTTTTTTTTTGGACTTTCTCTAATACTTAGACAGTTCTGTGCTCCAGTGATGATGAAACTCCCATAGGGATTATTTTGGTATGTCTTTCTAACCATTTCCAGTGCCATATTCAGATAGAAATGGCCATTCCCTATCATTTATCCCCATTTGAATCCTAATGGTGCAGAACTGGTACCTAGAAGTGATTTTCTAAGATATGTGAATACATACATTTGAAGGGAGAAAAATCATTCTGAGGGCTGTTGGTACATATTGTAGGGAAAGAAAAGGTATAGTATATATGTCCCGGGCAGATGGAGCTCGTCAGCCCTGTAAGGCAATCCATCTAAGAGAAGGTCACTCTAAACAAACCTACGTCCTGGGGACCTCACTGCCACTGTCCAAGTTTGCTTGGCCCCGGCAGATGAACCTCAGGATTAAAGGGTGGGCTCAGTTCAGCGCACGCTGTGTCTCACCTAAAAAATCCACTGCGCAGGCTCGAAGGGTTAATGACCTTTCCCAAATCTTCGCTTGCGAAGACTGGTCATTATTATTATTAGTATATATGTATAGTATTGTATTGCTTTTCCACTTCTTCTATTGAACTTCACCCTGTACTATAATCACCATTAATTACACACACCAACCACTTGAGAATAGATATTCAGTTTGGCAAACCATTAAAAATAAAAGTGAACAAAGTCGTTAGGAATTCTTGTCAGCAAAACTTTTAAAAACCCTTATACCTTAACTACATTGTGCTTAATTGGGAAATGCCCACTTTGCACAGCCGCAGCAAAGACTTATTTCCTGATCTTCTAAAAAGTAAATAGCTGTTTTCTTATTACCTTCAAGGTGACATCTCCCATGCTACAGAACTATTCAAAGATAAGAGGTATTTTTAGCTCTCCTTCTAGCTCTTAATACAGTTATGGCCATTACACAGCACATTAGTTTCTTGCAGGGATGTTCTTAGCAATAAAGTAGGCTTCAGGTCTATCACACTCTATGATTTTATTCTTCCAACACATCCTTTTTTTTTGTACTTCAAGTAACTGTGATTTTGTACAAACTTTTTAGTGCATTTTCTGTGATTTTTATTCCTTTACTATTTTGAATTCTCTTCCAAATATCTTTTCCAATATCTTTTCTGTTTAATTATTTCAAAAAAGTTTTGGAGTTGAGGTTCAACATTTTGAAGCTGAGGATCATTTTTGCCCAGTAATGCTGGAAAACAGAAAAATAAGTAACCTATTGACACATTAAACAGCTGGCAACTAAAATAAACCAGTACTCTGACTTCTAGAGTTGGAAGCCATTCAATCCATCTAGTTAAATCACCATTCAGTCTGAGTCTTGCTTGAGTGAGGTATCTTTTCAGGAAAGACATACCATCTGGTTCTGCTGCAGACCAAAATAAATAATCAATTGATCATGTTCAAGATCTGAACTGTTATCACCACTATAAACATTTCTTCTAATTTTATCTTTATTCTTACTCATCTTTCAGACTTGGTTTTGCTATGTGTTTCTTTGCTTTCTCTTGGAGGTTTTCCTGTGCAATAGAAACCTCAGTTTTTACAGCTAATTTTATCAATAAAACACACAAATCTGTAAAATTTAGAATCAGATGTGTTTGGTAGGCCCTGATTTCCACAAAACCATGTCCCTTCTTGCTGACTGTATAAACATTCTTCAATTCATACTTTTAAAAATCAAATCTTTTATCACTTTTTGCATACGTTGCCTGTGTAGACTAGGCAGCCCAGTTTTTCACTTGCCTTGTTTGAACAGTAGCACAGTACTCTCAATCTTTTGCATCATACCCTGTAGCCAGTATTCAATTTGTGTTATTAATTATCACCAGTAGGCCACAGGTTTACTGTGTACCTGCCACAGTATTTTAGGACTCTTGAGTGTGTGTTATTGGGATCTGGATATTGTAAATGGTTGGCCTGTTCCTCATTTTATTTTTTCCAGTTACTAATGGACCAGAAAGCACTTTATATGAGTGTATTATCCGCATTCTTCCAAGTAAATAAAGGAATATTTATTCAGCATGTCTGTATTTTCTATAACACTGCTAACAATTTTACTATCTTCGCATATTACATCGCTTATATCAAGCCTAAGATTAACTTTTTATCTAATATACTATAAAACCTGATTTATATTAATCTCAGGAATACCAGATATGGATTTTATCGTGATATCTTTAGGTTTGGGTTTTTTTTCTTTTGAATCTTTCAATTTGTAATAGTCATTACCTTATTTTGTTTTACCTTAAAACCTTCTAGTGTTTTCTTTATTTCTAATTGCTGTCATTATTAGTCCCTGAAACAAGCACAGACATTTAACAAAAGCTGTCCTCTTTTTCACTGTAGTTGTATAAATGTTCAGACATATGATTTTTTTAAAAAGAGTTTCCCCTTTTAATTCCCATTCTGTCTGTCTCCTTTTTTTTTGCCGGTAATAATCCATCACACTCTTCTGATTTTGAATCAATTTTCTATTTAGACATATATATTTATGCATATACATATGTACACTGATTGGCTCTTTCTTCTGCTCATTAGCACTGTAAGAAATCAGGTCATAAAATTTGATTTCTAGGCAATCATGAAAATCCAGATGATCTATTTATCTCCAGAGTTATCTCATGTTGAGTGCAATACCTTCTGCATATCAAAGTTTTTAATCAGATTCATAATAGTGAATCAGTGCAGAACCATTGTACATAAAGCAAAAAGGTTTAAATGGGCACATAGACTTTTGCTCCTCTAGGTGTTTTTTATTTTAGCTGTATTTCTTCTGTTAAAGATTTACAAAGGTTTTTTTCATTAGTGATAATCCTTCTCTTTTTTTTCTGTCTGTTTTGCCAGTACTTACTTAGCTTTATAATTTGCATTCTTACTCCTTTTTGAATTATTTCCACAGCCCTGCTGATAATTGAATTTAGTTAACCTGGCATGTGGAGAGAATTTTATTTAATGCAAACTCTGTTTCAGTTATTTATACATATTAATAAATTTGCTCTTAATTCATGTTAAAATATTATTACTACAATTTCAAGTTCATCTCCTTCTAACCAATTATTTCTGACAGAGATGTCTGTGAACCAAAATCATACAGTCAAAATCACAGATTATAGATTTTTAAAATCCAAATCCTATGCTACTGTGCAAAACCTGGCTTACTGCATACACACACACACACACAAAATTGGTTAAAGATTTATTCATAAAAATGTTATTGCAGGAAAGAGGGAGCTAGAGCCTTCCTCTCCTGTGCAAGCAAGGGATTAAGAAATAGGCCTTCCAAATTGTGGAGCTAAAGAATTGTGTAATTGGTGTGCACCAGTGATGTCATTCCCTTATTTGGTCACAATACCCTAATAATGGTGCTATGCAAATGATGCCATTGAGCATTATTTAATGGCCAGAGGGACTTGGATGCCCTTTATAGGGATTTCCCCAAAAAGATTTCCTTCCTGAAACAATGGTGGGTTTTTTGTTGTTGGTTTGTGGGGTTTTTTTGGGACTTGAGTGTCTTACTTGAGCATGTAGGAAAGAAATCCTTTGCTGATGTCACCACAGCACTGAACCAGGAAAGTTGCTTGGTGTCCTCTTTAGACCTATTTGTATTTCCAACCACAATGTGACAGTCAGAAGGACTCTCACAGGTCTGAAGTCTGTACTACAGCAAAACCATACTCATTGACAGGCACAATTTTTTTTTCTGATGTAATTCCTTTCTGAATCAACTAGTAATTGTAGATATTTCCAAGGAAAGGTCAGTTTTGACAAACGATTCCTTGAAAAACACTGAACATTTGCCTTGTCACCTTACATCTTTATTATAAATTATCTTCTAGTAAAAAACATAATTTGACAGCAGTCAGTGAAAATCTGCTTTTTATCATCCACTTATTCATCCAGTTTGCCAAATCTTCATTTGTATTATATCTGTATTACTTGTTTTCACCAGCTGAGAATCTGGCATGCCAATTTTAACAGCAGAGATGTAGGCAGCTAATTAGACCTGCATCTGAAGAAAACTGGGAATTAGTAGCCTTTCAAAGCCAGTGTATGGTCCCCAAAGTACTCACCTAAGCATGAGACTGTTCTCCCAGCAGTTCAGACACAAATCTGTTACACCATCCTGGAAAATCCCACAGAAAACAGATAAACAGAGAAGCTCTGATTCCAGTTTTTCCACATCTAAATAATGTCTTTAATACTAAATCTCTAAATACTCTCTTTAATACTACCTAAATAGTCTCTCTAGTACTCTTTAAATACTCTCTTTAATATCCAGCATAAACAAGTGTCAAACAAGAGTGGATGCAAATTCATCACTGACCTGGGACATACAGTGCTGAGCTCTTAGATCATGATTGACATTCCTTCTCTGTTACCTAGTGAGTATATTTACAAGCTATTAGAAGTATGACGTGTCAGTACAGGGCAAGAAAGAAAAAGAATGAAAAACAACTAGCAATAAATACTCCCATCGAAGAGTACTTCATAGCAGCACTAAACTGAAGAGGGGATCTGCTAGGATTTTGAAGTCTTCCTGTATGTGGGGAACCTCTGCCAAAAAAGAGAAAGCTCAAGAGCCAGTGACAACCTCACAGTAACCAAGATAGATTGCCGAAGATGAACTTCTACCTGTTCCAGGCTGTAGGAGATGAAAGACAGGAATACATGAGCTCTGATCCTGGAGCTATGTATCCAATCTCTTTCTCAAAAAATTCAAACAGAAATTATTTTATTCAACTGCCTAGCAGTCAGGCTTACTGCTCTGTATAGCCTAGAGATAAAGTAAGAACAACACAATTTTTCTAGTCTTTTGCTCATGGAGCCAAAGCTAGAAATGCTAAGCCACAACTTCATTTGCTTGTTTGTTTGCTATGTCTGTCTCATGTTTTGGCCCAATGAATGTTCGGTCATTTTTACAAGAATGTCTACTCAAAAGAAAAATCAAGAGATTTCCCCATACTAAAATATTGCTTTCTGGTGAGTTCATGATGTTATTTCTTATATGATGGAAGCAAAATCAAATGTCTCCCATATTCTACGAGAATCCTAATTGGTATAGTACAGGATGAGGCAGAAGGATGCTTCCTGATCAAAAGACAGGCACTAAAAAATCACTTCCTTTAATTGCACTTTTTCATGGCCCACTGCAGTAAACATGTTCCAAGTGTCCCTACACAACTGGAAAGCAAACACAAAATGAACACAAGAATCTCTACACTGATTCCCAACAGGGTTTAGGCTTGAGCCCAAAGTTGACAAAATGTATGTGCTTAAAGGTGTGCCTTGAGGTCTAAAATAGTCTCAAGTTAAGACGTTCTTTCTGCAAATAGCAATTGTACAAAGACTGACCTGCACTCTCATCTTACTAGATCATGGGAACTCCAGAATGCCTTTCCTGTCTGCTCATGGTCAAGTGGAATCACTGCTAAGACAGATGAAATATGTGAAGGATGTTGCAACAGCTGAGCCTATCATCATGAGAAGTGTACAACAGATTATCTGAGAACATATAAACAGTCAGAGGGAACATATAAGCAGACCAGACCAGAGATCCATCTTGCCTCATTTCTACTGACAAAACCCTGCCAACATCCTGGTACTGCAGAGCTCCTTGTCAGTCTCTTCCCCACAGACCTCGTCCACCACCCTACACAAAGCAGGGTGAGCAGACTGCAGACAGACTGCCTCTAAAACAAACCTCAGGAATCTCCTCATGCTCCATCCCCTCCATTTTCTTTCCTGTGCCCCACCACATCTTTGCACAAGGAAAGATGGCAAGGAACCCCAGTAAGCTGCCCTGTAGGTGGAAACTCTACGTGGAGCAGTGATTGTGGCCCTGTACAGTTCACAGGGTCCTTTAGAGGGTAGCTCTGGTGCACATGTGTTGAATATATCACAAATCTTTTGTAGAATCCACCAAAAACCTTTACTGAGGTCTGGTTGTGCTTTGTCATCAATCATTTTAATGACATCCCCAAGGAATAACTGGTAGTAACTGAAGTTTTCTGTTATTTTCCTTTAATGCCTGTCTGATCTTTGTCAATGCATCACATCCAAAATCTCATTGAGTATTCTTTCAGCAGCCAATAGGTGCAAAAAAATAACTGGTACCAGAACATGAAAATGAACCGTCATAGAAAACATTTTGCATGTCAACACAAGTGCATTGTTAAATTCAGAAATGCTAACTGAAGCTTGGGACCAACCAAATCATTAAGACCAAGTGATATGCCAAGAGCTCCTTGGAAGGAGCCAAAAAACACTACAGTTTTTTTGGATAAGCAAATAAGGGACTTTAGTAGCCTAATGCAGAGGTGAATAAAAATAAGGTTTGAGTAAGACTGAAATTTTCTGCTTAAACAAAGCAGAAAAAGGGGATTGCAGTAATACTTTAAAAAAAACCTTATGAAACATCACTTTTTGTATAGGTTGTCTGGAAGTTTAAAATAACAAAACAACAGCTACTTTCCCCCCCACACACACATATTCAGGGAAGTAGAAATTTGTAGTTTTAGCAAATACATAAAGTTATATAGAAAAATATACCTGGTTACATCCCTCAGTTATTATAAAAAGAAAAAGTTTTGGTTCACCCTTTGAACACCAACACAAGTTGAAGTTCACAAAACTTAATTGTTCTAAAATGAAAATATATCTAAAACACATTAACATTTCTTACCCTATTTTTCTTTTAGTTTAATTAGTACTAATAATAGCCTGCCATGTGAAACAGTGACCAGATATTTCCTTTTTTTGAGACAATACCAGAGTTAACCAAAATCTACACAATTTTATTACAATCATCATTACAATAGCTCTCTGACAGGCTGTCATATTAAGGTATCCCTCATGAACAGGAAACCATCTATTCTTTAATAAATATTTGACAATTTCTTGTGAACATGACTCCTACAATATTTAATACAAAGGATTTACAAAGGTTTTGTATCTTTTTTGTCAAAACTGGAGTAAAATGAAATTATTGTATGTTTTCAGAGGGAGTACAAGAAATGCTTCCCTTGTCAAAATTCCTCTGCTAATCATTATCTACTGCATGCTATACTGGTGGCTGTGGACCCTGAATAAAATTTTAGTGGAGATTACTGTGTTTAGTTATTGAAAAAGAATGTAGAATAATTCACATTCACTGAGCTCCTGAACTGTTAGCTGTTCAGTCTTATTGTGAATATTGTTGCTAAACTTGTCATTTAGGTGGATGCAGCTGCTGTATTTATACTGCACATATTTATAGAAATTTAATATTCAGGTTCTGAGAGTAAGATAGTAAAAAAATTCTAATGGAAACCTCAATCACCTGGATTCTGATTTTTTTTACCAGCTATACGAATGCCAAGTGTGCAGGTTTTTTTTATTTAAAATATATAACATGATTAACACTGTAGATACTATGAATTAATTCCAATTTCCAGGCTCATAATGTTGATTAAAGGTAATTCTTTATAAATGCACTGATATTCCTTTATTAATTTATGATTAGTTGGAATTTCATCAGTTTAAATACATAGTATTTATGTTATAACTATATATAGAGAGAGTACTATGTATCATAAGTCCATATTAAGTTATCATGGCCTTATTTTGTATTATATTAAAAATTTATATTGTATTAGAAACTTATATTAGAAAGTTACCTGTCTTATTTTCAGGGGAAGGGAAGTACTTAATTAAATATTATTTTTAAATAAAGATGAATAAATAAATAATAAACCAGCTAGTCAAAAACTAACATTCAACTTCTTTTGATGCTATTGGTAACCAAAGTGCCAAAAGTCATTATAATCTTGGACTTCTAAAAAGGGAATTTTGAGTAAAAATGTTGACAAGTTATTACTTAGCTAGATAAAAGTGTCTTTTTTAACATTTAAATTTAGAAATACACCTGGCACTTTGCCTGGATGAACCAGCAAATATTTCATTTTTACTACAATTTTCGGTCGATTAATGAAATTCTCATCTTTAACCTTAAGACAAATCCACAGGTTTTTAAAATCTGTTTTCCTGACTCGTTGGCTTACTGGTGTATCAATTTGATCAATAGAAGGATCAACTGGAATCTAAAGCACTTGTTTCTTCTCTGTATTTTCTTTGAATCTAAATAGCAATTTTGTTAATTATCTCAGGGATAGGTACAATTTGTCTCTGTTAGTGTTGCTTTTTTTTTTCCTTCTACAAAACATCCCTGCCTTTTCCCCTCCTCTCTTGTAAGCTTGGGTAAAGACATCCCAGAAAACCATTCTATTCACCTTTCCCACAATATACCTTTGCCATGAAATGCCCAAGATACTGCCCTTTGACTTGAAGAAAAGCTGTAAGCTGTGATTGCTTAGCTCCCTGTCCTAAGTAATATTCTTTGCAGCTGAAACCTGTCTATTTAGAAGCACGAGGCACATAAGCTCTGTGACACCCATTCATTACCTCCCTTGATCACCCTTTCATGGATTAATCAGTCCATTTGTATTTGTTATTTAATATTGTATTTCTTTGGCAGTTGAGGCTTGGCCAGAATTCAGAGTAAAAACTGTGTAGAGAGTAAGAAGCTCATACTCCAATAATAAAAAAGGTTAAATGTGTTGATTATATGTTTTTCTTTTCTTTTTTTATTTTTTTTCCAGTAAGTGGACCATAATCACCACAGGTGATTTATTACACTGCAGCAGACACATGTGGGATTTCCATCTCAATAGGGCTTCTGCTCCCACATTCAGGAAATGCCGAACAAATATGCAATATCCTGTACTAACACATGCTTTCTCAGGCACAGGGAAAACCAAGAGAGCTGCAGAGCCACATTCAGGCTCCTTACACCGAGAAACTGTTGACACTCCTTTCTGAACTTTCCCCTATGTCTGATTTCACCTGGGGGAAGGCAGGCAGGCAAAAAGATGGCTTCACAGAGGTGCTGAGGGTCAGACAGTGCAGAGAGAGGGTCCAGAGGAAATGACATACAATTTGTTGGGGTTAAAAATATTAGGAAAGGTTGCAGTAAATTCGGATGAATGATAAACACCTCCCATTGCATGGAGAAGGACTAAAATGATCTGTGATACACAAATTATATCCTGTAGCTGTGGAGACAGAGTTGCCTGCACTGAGACATATTGAGTCTCTGCTTTCCAAAGGTTATACATGTGTTCCACCACCTAGCACACATACAGCTACAGAGAAGGAGCTGCCTTTTTGAAAAAAGGATTTTGGGGTTCTGTTTCCTTTTAATCATAGGAAGAGCAATTGATAGCATATAGTATTAAGTGCTACTTCCTCTCCTCCTTTCTTGGCTCCTGCATAATAACTTCAGCTTGCAGTAGGGCAGCATATGGATCAACATTAAATCAAAGGTTCAGCCAAAATAATTTCTAGAGTCAAAAGTTATATCTATGAAAATAAAGAGTGGCAGTGGAAGTGCTGACATAATTATAGCAAAGTAAGCAAATAATTCTATACTTAGAAGTACGTAAACCGATGTTTTAAAAACTACTTCCCTCCCTCTGGGAGACCAGGTTGCAGGGGTTCATATTAAACACAGAAATAGGGACTTTGGAGGCTCAGCTATCATTACTTTTGTGCAGAAACCTGAGTTTCTCTTACTTTAGTTTCATATTTACAGCACCACAGGGTTTATAGTGACACTCAAACCCAAAACAAATATATATGTATTTTTTAATCCCAAACTGAACGGAAAAACAGCATGTATAGAAACTAATAAGGTGTAGCTCAAGTCTAGTGTGAAAATGAACAAATCACAGGCAAGAATTTTTTTTCAAGCTTAGTTTCTGATGTGTTTGCTTTTTCTGATGAAAGCTGACATGTAGAACAGTTTGCTTTTTAAGAGACTGATGGAGCCCCAGGAAGACAGGTGACAGAAGCAAACAAAAACACCAGAAATATCAGATCTACCTGTCCTACTTAAAAGAAATTTTGTCAGAGGGTATGATCATATAGGGGGGGTTTTTGTTTGGTTGGGTTTTTTTGATTATTTTTTAATCTTTTTGGTGAGTTTTTTAGCTTATGAGACAGTGATGGAGGAAAGAGGTTCCGTGTTCATTTTATGATTCAAATTTTGTGTTTCTTTGTTGCACTTCTTAATTAAGGAGGAAAAAATAATGGTATGTTTTGTGAGTGTGGTGAGACAGAGAGACACATACTGTAGACACATGAGTGTGACTGAGTCTAAACTCCTGACACTAAGAAAGCAGAAAAGGTTTTAATGTGGGCCTAACTAATAATAGGAAATGAAGAAGCTGCCTTTTGTTCTGACATCCTTATAAGATGCTTCAGTAATAACTCTTCTTTAGAAAGGCTTCTCTTTCATCCCACAGAGACTTTGACACAAGGCAGAAAGATGTTATTCCTGAAAGCTCTATGTGACTTACTTGAAAATAGACAGAGGAGAGAACAAAGCTTTCTCCTTTAAACTCATAGGGGAATGTTAAGTAGCTTATTACAGATACACAGAACAGAGGGAGAAGAGTGCCTGAAAAGGCCTCTTTACCTGGCCCCAAAGGTTCAGACCCATGGCTTAAGAATTCTTTCTTCCCTCCCTAAATCACAAAAGACTGGCTTAAGATATCAGGAGAATACAGTTTTAATTTAAAAAAGGAGTAAGAATGGTGAAATATTTTCTTGAGATGTCTCTGAGCCATCCTCAGGCTTTCCTTTGCAGCATAAAAGACACATATATGATTATAAAAGGTTGAAGTTCTCAACTTTTTGTGCAATAACAAGAGTTCTGAAAGTGCGACTTAAAACATGTACAACCATTTACTATTACAAGGACCAATAGTTTTGAACATAAGCGGGGAATTTTGAGTATTAATTTGAACGATACAAATATGTCCTCAGAACAACAGATCATTTAGACAGGTACCTGGTAAAGTAAATAAGAACATTACAAAAAAGATTTATTAGTCAATCGCCTGTATCAATAACAATCTCTCTATTTTTTAAGGATTATGTTGTCTGTCATCTCAGAGCTCCAGAAGGAATTAAATAGTACTTCAAAGCAGGGAGGGAGAATTTGGAGAGGAAAAGAAAGATGAGGAAAGGAAAAAACAAATAACTCATTAAAGTGGCTGTTCAAGAAGACATAAATCAGTCCACAAATACAAATGTGAGGCATAGAGGTAGTGCAAGACTTGCTTTAATCCAAATACCATGAGATTTATAGATAGTATTATTTCTCTTGGCCTTAAATGATTTTGATATAAAGCATTAGACCTATACTGGCAAGGACCTGAGTCCTCAGTGTCAGTCACTATTCCAATACAAATGCAACAGCACTTATTATCAAATCTTGTTCATATTTTACTACTATTTAAGAGACTCTAATGTGTTCTTCTCCATATTTATTTAATACTTATTTACTTTAAAAATTTTTTACATCCCTAGTCAGGTCATATCATCATCCCAACTAAAGTACTGTTAAGTCCCACCAAAATTATATTCTAAAACTAATTCATTGTGCAATAGTTGCCCACAAAGTTCTAATATTGGTAACAGCCCCAGTACCTGTCTGCAACATTCGGAAGGTATTTTTGTATTCTTAGCAGTTGTCATGGATGCGGTGACGAATTTCACTTGTAGTAGAGAAGTAGCAATATATATGTTGATATAAACCAGTGATTTAAAAAAAATTGATAGCAAATGTGACTGTTTAAACAGGATTTGAAGGTAAGGTACATTTGATTATTTGCTACATAGGGAAGAGATTCAGACTAAACTGTCAGGAAGTTCAGAAAGGACACCTTTATGTTCTAAACTCCTCAGAGTGGAGTATCATGCTGCTGGATCCCAGACTTGGTCAATGGTTTATGTCTAAAGGATTATATGTGCACAATCAATCCTTTATATTACTTAGCTAAGATTTCAAAGTTTAGCATGCTATCAATTATTTTCTGAGAATCTATTGCAACAAGGAATCTTTCAGCATCAAGGAGCAACCTTGAGAGGCATCTTTGTTCAAGGGGAGATCCTGGTGTGCAGCCTGTTGCCATGCAGGAGAGCTCAACGGGCCCTGGGCTTTACACTGTATATATAGAGTAAGATAGTTGATTTACAGTCATATTTGCATACTAGCTATGCTTTGGGATGGTGCATGCTCAGCTAGCCCTTAGACATTGAAGAAGACTTATGGCCCTTAGCTATTGAGCAAGATTCAAGACCCTTAACTATTGTTTGTTATCTGTAAGCCAGATGCAGCCATTACAACCACTACTAGTGGTTTTTGCTCAAGGAGATAAAGGTGGGCAGGAGGATCACATGGCCACACCAGTGCTACTGAATTCTCAAGCAACATACTTATGATCCAAGCTGACCCCCTCCAGGGATCCCCACCCCCAGTGCATCTTGTGTGATTTGCACTGTCCAGCATTTATTACCAAGAAAACACCGAATGAAATGGGAAGGAGGGGTCTCTTGGTTCAGTGAAATGTTTGGTCTTAGAATAAACACATAAAGTTTTAAATTCTTTTTGAGTGGATGAAAGGGTTACATCCTGCTCCCTTATGTCACGCGTACACACAATGTCAGTATCTCCTGTTCAAAATGAATCTAGAGAATCCATACTGCTGTGTCTAAACATATTCCAAGACAAACCAAGCCATTGTAGTTGCTGAATTACAAGCAACTTGTGTTCAGAGATCCTGTGGTTGGTATGCTAAATGGATTAATTATTCCCATGGATTATATTGATCCACATGGCCTCCCTGATATCTCTCTCTCTGAAACAAAAAAATTATATATACTCCTACTTTAGAAGGATATAATGTTGGCTGAATTTATTAAGGTAATTATTAATATTCTCTTTAGAAAGAAGAGGTTCAACTTTTCTATAATGTGAAAATATCTTTCTTTAAAACTTTAATTAATCTGACGAAAGAATTTTGACTTTTCAGATCCAGGATGCATCGCGTGCTTGCTGTCTATATCCTGACATAGGTTTGTCATTGATAATAACCTCTTACCTGACCTCTACTCTGAAATCCCTCTACCACTCTCACACAAAACTTTTACAAACAAGTTACATGGCTTTTGAGCCCAGGATGTCTCACGGTTTTGTATGGATCATGCCAAGTTTTTCTTTAAGGCAGTTTTTAGTCCATTTCTTTTATAGCGGAAGTGGAGCTGAGACCAAAGTATTAAATTTATTTTCCTCTCCAGTGTCATTTCACAATTGCCCAGGTTTCTGTTTTCTGTTTATAGAGCTTATTCTCTGAGCTCCAGTGCCCTGGAGGCCATCTGTGTGTTCACAGACAGCTGGTTAATCATTCCATTCAGCCAGCTCAGTTTTAATGGTCCTCGCTTCACCATATCTAAGGATCTGCCTCGGTGCAGCCTTACCTTGCCAAAGGAACGTAGCCATGTTGTCATGTTATTTCAGCAAATGCAACTGTGGGAAACTGCACTCTTCAGCAGCAGCAGCAGCAGCATGAAAGCATATTGAAAAGCCTGGCAGAGCCAAGGTTTAAATGTAAAGCCACACGGCGATTTTAAAAACCTCAGGATATCTGTACAATGGTGAGTCCTTGTCTTCATCCCTCTTTGGTAAGGAGTTCAGACCCAACCTTCAACTCACAGCTAATTGTTGTGCATGGGAGGCCCTCTCAAAGGGTTAGCTAGTTGTTTTGCACAACAGGCACGTTACAGACAGCATCAAAGGGCCAGCCCATTAAAAAAAAAAAATTGTGTAAAGAAAAGGCACTTAACCCCTGAAACAGGCCACTCTGCTGAGACTTGGCACCAGGAAAAGTACCCCTAATGCCATATTCTGACAGTCTGAAGGGGGAACACAGGCTCAGAGAGAAAACTGTAGCAAAATCAAACCGAAAACTGAAACTGCAGCTCAGTAAGCAGCCAATGCCCTAAATCGTTTCCATAAGGTAAACTGTGGGAAAACATTATAAGCTGTAGAATAAAGAAACTCAATGCAACCAGTAGAGAACAAACTCTATTCAGCCCAGCCTACAGCTTTACTTCTTTCCGATCCTCAGCAAGCTGTTTATTCAGCCATCAATCTGAGACTGCTCTGCACAGGTAGAGAGTATTCCTCTCTAGGCTGCAAAATTTGACCCTTTTTCGGCTGCAGGTTAGTTCCAGAGGATTGCTCCCTGATGTTATCCGAACCCCTAAAATAATGCTAGTAACAGATCGCTAGTTTTAGCACGTTCTCTCCATTCCTCCAGTGATGCTAATGGTTTTCTTCCTAGTGAAATCTGAAATTCCTTCTGAAGTGCATGCAGGTCAGCAGTCTAAGTAGCAGCAATGAGAAAAAGCCAATGCTTAAAAATGAAATAGAGGGACAATAATGAAAGCAAACCTTTATCCTGTCTAGCAAAACATACTAAGAATTTTTAAAAAGGACAACAAATACTCTGCTCTGTTTTCTTCTGCCAGAAAGAGGCCTTTTTGTTTCCTGAAAAAAGTATGCAGCAGGGAAAGAAAACCAAAAAACCAATAATCACAATTAGTCTTTAAAGAAACAATAGTAAACTAATGTATGTATGCAACAAAACAGGTCACAGCACTGCAATCTCTTGGGCATATCTGGAAAGCAAGAAAACATCCACACAAGACACCTCTCCTTTCCACTGTACACTAAGGACTAGCCATGGGGGTGACAAGGACAGCTCATAAAGCTATAATAATGGCATTACACCAACTTTAAGTTCTCAGATTTTCTTCTCCTTAGAGGCATGCCAGTGCACTCAGTGTAGAAGATGGATAGTAAAACACAAAATCACAAAATAATCAAGATAGGAAAAGACCTTCAAGATCATATATTCCAACTGTCAACTCAGCACCATCATAATCACCCCTAAACCACACAACTTGAGTAACTCTTGAGTAACAGTATTTGGACACACATATCATCAATACTGCAGTATTTCTGACAATGGTTTGACTATCATGATGACCATCAGCCTGTCAAAGACAAATCACTTTCTGCCTTCCCTCATACCCATTTTGACATAATTATTTTTATGTTAATTTGATATTAATCCTGATTTTGATTTGGAATCCTGTTCTATAATTAGCTTCACCTAGGTATATACAGATTAAAGTTTCATTTACTGGAAATAGACCAAATTTTACATTCCTAGGAATACAAATCTAGTAATTGTTCTGTGAATTGAATTCCCTTAACAGTACTGAATCCATTAGGAGGTGCATAAGAGTTGTGCCACTTAGAAGTCAGTAGCAAAGCCAGGGAAATCTCATACTTAAAATTTGGTAATTGTAAACGTATTTCAATGCTTCTTTCATCTCTGTCTGGCAGTTATCTGAGATCAAGGAAAATCTGTGTGCAACAAATACCAGCTTCTTGCATGAGGAAAGAGATGGCCAATAATATCTCAGTTAATCTGAACATTATCTTTGGATCATCTTTCCTGTACTAGTTTATACTGCATTTTTTTCTCTCTCAGTGAATAATAACTGAGAACAAAAAATGAGGAAAAAATACACTGAAAATTGCCAAGTAGGATCCTTCTTTGACATCAATCACTTGTTACCAGTGGAAAATATTGTTGTTTCTTGGATCTGATCCATTATGAATTGAAGGTATTACTTTGAACACCTGGTCTGAAAAATGAATGCAGCAGACAAAGTTAGCAGACACTAGCTATGTAATCTGTACTCTGCTTTCAAGTACATAGGTGACTGTAGACCACCATCAAGATAAATCAGAGAAAGACTGGGCTGTTCAATAGAAAACTGCTTATTTCTTTACTTGGAGTAAGGTTAATTTTGCAAATGAACCCTCTGGAACAGCACACCGGAACCTCCTCCTCCTCTCAGTTCTGCTATTTGCAATTTTTTTGTTTTAACACTCTGGTAACTTGTTTTGGCATCCCTTTCCATGCAAAATAAACCTTGCTTTAAATTAACAAGAATGAAGTCTAAAGTTGAAAATGCATTATATATTTTTGGATACAGCATCAAACACCAAGGGACACAGTCTGCAAAATGTTGATGTAGCAACTGTGTGAAAGACCATAACATTATTGCAATGTATAGGAGTCAGTAAAGCGATTGACCGGTTGCTACTGGAGGTCTCTATTAGGCAGCTAAAATGCTGTGAAGGAATCATGGATTTTATGTCTCAGAATGTCTCTAAGAGCAGGAAATTTTTGCTAAGTAGCTTTATTTTTTGTTGCATTTGTAGAGATCTTTTCTTGGTATATATTCTTTGTTCTCTACTATTTAACATCATTATCAGTCTCCTGGAAGGAAGAGACCTGGATATGGTGATATTCTGGAGACGCGAACATTTCATTTCCACTTTTAGTTCACTTCAGCAAGGCCAAATGTAAAGTCAGACATGGTAACAGCAAAAATCCTCCATGCTCCTATAGTCTGTTCTGTCAGATAGTGACACTAAAAGATTAAAGAGCTACAGCGACTAATAGGCTGCATGTGAGCTTTTAATATGATGCTCCATCCAATGGAATAGCACAACCCTTTAGATGTAAAAGTAGGTGAATACCAAATAAGAGCACACCTACCTAACATAAGTTTGATTGCTATCGTGTCTAGTCTTATATCCTCAGATCAAGAAAAATGTTGAAAAGGAGTTACCAAAGGAACAGAGAATGACTGGAGGATGAAAAATATGTACAGACCAAAAGTCTCCAAGCGCTAAGTGTATTTATCTCAAAGAGAAGCAAAGCCGTGCGTTGATCACAACCTGTACATGGATACACAGAGAACAGAGCACCTCACTCTAGCAGATGTAGGTTAACACACTTCAATGGCTAGAAAGTAAAACCAGACAATTTCAACCTAGAAAGTGGATAACATCTGAAAGTAATTAATGACGAGGTTTCTAAGAATTGTGGAAAGGTTTTTATTCAATACCGGTCATTGTTTTTTTCAAAAGGTGTGCTCTAGTTCAAATGTAGCTTTCTAGGTTTCGACAGAAATGAATACTGCCAGGTCCTACAGTATTGTTATGAAAAAGATTAGATTAGATAATCACAGTGGGTTTTGGAAGCCTTTAAACATATTAAACCTACCATGAAGAGTTTAAGATTATTTATGACAGGATAGCATAGACAGCATGGAATAGGATGAACAATACAGAAACTTTTCTTTAGGAAAGAGAAATTACTTTAGTGAACTACAGAAATAGTTTGTGTCATCATTAACAATCAGAACAGATGTAGGGCAGATAACCTCCATCATTAAGGGCACGTGTCTATGAAATATTCCTGGAAGGGGATTGTTCTTATTAAAATAGTTATCTACTGGACTCGTACAATGAGGTTCAACATTTTAATGTGCAGCCAGTGTATTATCATGCTCTGCTGCTGAAAAGTGCTGGTGTGCACAGTAATGTCAATAGGTAACCAACCATGATACAGGAGCTGCCCTCACCCATCTTAGTATAGGAATCCGCACAGATGGCTCTAACCAGTGTTTTCTGCTCCTTAATGTATGTCAGCTTTTCAGTGTAATAAGACACATTAATCGGTTGAAGACATCTTTGAAATTTCTGACTTTTAGAACACAAAAATTAAATCCTGGTAAATAGAGTCAAGACTGTAGCATTTGCAACGCACTCCTCTCAAATTCAGTTTTTACAGAACTCAAAAAGGACAACTGTATTGCCTGCATCCCAGTACTCTGCATCAGTCTTATTTGAAATCCACGTCAGAACAACACTATGTAAGCAATATCAAACTAAATAGTATCAAAATCATAAATCTAAGTGAAGTCATCAATTAAGAAATATGAGGAATGTTAGAGGTAAATTCCTACAGAACCCTAAAAGTTGAGTTCCCAAAGGACTATGTACAAGCTCCCTAAAATCTTCCATTCTGACTGCTCAAGAGGAGCACAATGATAAAGAATTTTTTATCAAGAAGCCTTGCTATGAAGTAATGAAACCTATGCTCTTTTTCCTCCTTAGCTCCTCTTTCTCCCTTCCTAAGAATATTGACAATTTTCATAAACATTTTTAAATAAGTCAAAAGAAACTTCTTCCCTCTGGAAATTGGAAATTAAGTATTTTATTTGTGGTGTGACTTGAAATGTTCTCTCATTTTATTAAATAAATGTAAAAAATATGTACATCATCTTATGGGATCTGCAGTCTCTGTGTCCATTTATTCCTATCATCCAGACTCTATCAAAGAAAGAGGAAAGCAAAGAGCAAGCAAAGAAAGAGGAAAGTACAGGAAAAAAAGAATGGACCAGCAGTCCCCCTATCATTTAACAGCATCTACCCTAGAATACATTTGATATAGACTCCTGGTTGAGAATTTCTATAGATGTATCATTCTTACATATTTTGTCTTTCTCAGAAAGTAGATAAAAACCTGACATATAACTTGATTTTTAGGTCTACGGTTACTTTTTGGTGTCCCTTCCAACAGTTAATGAGAAGAACTTTGTTCGCAAATGTTATAAATAATGTAAACAAGAGCTCATTCCTATTTCTTACCTTATCTGCATTGGGATTAGAAGCATATTCCATTACTATTAGCAGCTACTGTTTACAGAAAGATTTGCCTGCATTCAGTACAAGTTTAAAACAAGTTTTGATGTTTATCTCTACTCAGTCCATCATCAATCTACTTCAAAGGCACTTTGCTAGACTAGAGACAAAGCTATAAACCCTTTCTTGCGTGCCCATGTCCTCTAGATAGTTACCTAGCCTTCAATTAAATATCAAGGCCGTGTAATTTAATCTTGTAATAGATTTCTGAACAACTGAATAAGTTTCAATCTTTTTTCATTTCATTTTTGCATACTCATCTTCCTGAATGAATAGTCCATGCCCAAGTATGGAGGAAAGAAAAAAAATGCATGAAGAAAAATCTAAACCTGAAATTTAGGAGATTAAGGAGATGCTTAGGCTTCACCTAGGCAAAACACAACACACCTGCTAAAAATCTTTGCATCTTCAGTAACACACACACATACCACCATGAATCTTTTTCTTAGTACCTGTGGCCACTCAGATGAGTTTCACTCCCCAGTTTTATTCTTCAGAACCCACTCCTGCGAGGATATTAACTGTAAAATCTCTAAACTCTTTTATGAACTGGATTTTAGAAACCTGCTCTTATTTTCCTGCAAGAGTATCTTTAACCTAGGTCACTTACTGCATTCTGTTCTCCGTGCAATCCAATGAACAAATTTTGACACAGTTGATGGAAAAGAATGGGGAAAGGATAAAAACACTGGAGGTAAAGGAGATAGAGTCCTGTTTAAGCCGACATTGCTACTGGGAAAAAAAAAAACAAACAAACAACAAACAAAATATTTTAAAAAATTGTACCTGCAACCACCCTTTCCCCACTCATCTGTTAAGACATCTTTCTTTTTTTTCCCCTTTCTCTTCTGAGACAAGCAGGAAAAGGAGGATTTTACTCCCTTTTACCAGATCAAAAATCTCAGACAATGAGAGAGAATTCCAGACCATAGCATAAAATTTGGAGTGATAATATTTTGAACTACCAACACTTAGGAAGATTGCAGAATATAATTATTTTTATTTAAGGACAGACCAGATTAGAATCACTTGTATCTGTGGAAATTGAGTTGTGCCTCCTGAGAATTACCTTTCCTCTTCAGAGGAAGACAATTTCTGACACACTATGTTTGCATCCTTCTTACACTCATTTAGCTAGCTATCAGGGGCAGATGCAAAACTAGTGACTGGTCTTCTCAATATCTTTACATGTGAGACATGACTAGAGTAGGACTGGAACTTTGCCCACAGGAATTTTTTTTGCATTCTTTCTTCTCTGAGTGTTCAAAGGACAGCCAGAAGGAGCCTAGACTTTATTCTCAATGCCTTAACTGCAATCACTACTAAGACCTGACATAAGTATTCCCACAGACTATTATGCCATTGGAAAGAAATTAATTATTTGAGTTTTGGTACAAAACTCTACTGTATACTCTAGATTTAAATAGCATTCATAAAAAATGTACAGACTAAAAGCACTTTGCCAGTAAGTAGTGATGTAGAACATAATGTTAATTAAAATGCATTTGGAAGAATTTAAATGCAAATTAAATTATAAAATTTTTGCAGAATCACCATTTTTCATTCCATCTAACAGTAACCAGGATGATGCAAACACTATGCCTTGAAGGTTTAAGATTAAATTTAAAAATCTGCTGAGAGCTAAAATTGTAAAGTTTGGAGTTTTACCAAATGACTCAGTAGAGCTTACAACAGTGTACTTGCTTTCTGGAATTCCTAGAGCAACCAGGCTTGGTTTTGTTATGTAACAAGCAGATAGCAAGCATTTGTTTCAAAATGTTTTTTAACTCAGGGAGGAGGTACTGCATACCTTTGCAACAAATTTTGTATTTCTAATGACAGAAATGTTATCTATCAAAAAGAAGTTTTCTGAACCTCTTTCATTTTTTCTTAAAATTTAACCTCATGTTGTTACATGGAAATAACAAAAAATATGCCACCTGATCCTTTTCCTTAATTTTTCTTAGAATCTCATTCCAAAAAAATTGAAAGACTTGATAACCATGTAGCGGAATACAAGTACTTTGAATACAGTATTTTCAGTTTAGATCTCATCCAGGTCAAATAGGGAAGAGTCAGCAACTCATGTGGCTATCAGATTGGTGCTTCAGTAAGATGTATGCAAGTACAGAGCACTTAACTTACTTCCCAAAGGCCAAACATATGCAGGCTCAGAAACATTGCTGCCACATCTGATACTAATTGGCTATACAGTGGGTATCTCTCACAACAGGGAACTAAAGAAATGACAAGTTAAGGAGACAGAACAAACCTGTCATTATTTGAGATGAAGGTATAAGCATGGCACCTTGGTGATACAAACAATGTCACTGCCCTGGTTCTGTAGACAAAAGGTCTTCACAGTTGTCAATATAGGAGCATTCACAGACACACCTAGTCATTAAAACTAAACAAAAATATCACTTTTTGAGCAAACCCACAGATTTTTCAAAGGGACCAATTAATGAGAAAATGATGCTTTTAGCATAGGAAAAAGTGATTTGTCATGACTTTTGCATTCTTATTCAAGCAGTTTTGCAATGCAGAAGTGAGACACTTCTTACTGAAAGTACTCACTGATAGGCCGGTAATTTGCGTTGATCTTTTTTCATTCCGTATCTCTTCTCTCTTAACCGGCAAAAGAAAATGCTTGCGTTGTAACTTTCTATGCCTTTTTTTTTAACTAGCTTTCTAAGTTGGCAGTTATGCATTTTCTTTTAGAATGTTTCCATTAATAGTCACTGCAAACATATATTTTCAGAGATAGAAAAATACAACTTGATTCATGTATTTCTGTAACATCTAGAATCATTTTGTGGATTCATTTCCCTTTTTTTCCTTACCCATAACTCAACAGGAGGATATCTCAGCTTTGTCAAATTGTGGAACTGTGTAGCCTTTCGTTAGATCTATTGAGTCCTTACACACTAAAATTCCCGGTTATAAATTTGAAACATTGTCTGAAATAAAGAATCTCACTTCCTTCTATAACCAGAGTGCATTTGATTAAAAAATAAATTCATTTCATTCATTTAAAAGTTTCCGTAAGTTAATGTGTTGCAGAGCATTATACAACAGTAAAGATATTTCAGAATAAGAAATTATTTTGACCATCATCAATACTCAGTTAACGCTCCTGGGGGTATGTTGGTAAGTGGTATGCTAAATTATTTTGCACTAATTGTTTCAGGATAACTGGCCACCTGGTCATTTTCTCTCTTGCAGAAAATATATTTGCTCTTCATTGTTTTGTTCTGTATAAAAATTTATGAAGTCACCATCCAGATTGAAAAATAAATGCTTTGTGGAAACATCTAAGAAGACATAAACAAATTCAGGTGACATTTCAAATTAAGTAAAGGTGACTTTTTAGATGATTGCACAAGGATGGAATAGAAATCTATATAGGTGAAAGATAGAGGAAAAGGAAGATAATATTTGAAGAAGGTTCATTAACATATTTAGGAAAACAATTTTAACTTAGTTTCACAGAAAAGCTGAATACCAGTAAAAGCAAGTGTCCCAATATGTTTTTGTCCCTACTTTAATGTGCTGAGTCTTCTAACATTTTGCAGCCTAGAAGTAGGTTAACTACTTTGAGTTCCATAAATGCTACTGAGTATTTCAGTTATGTTTTCATATAATTAACATAAACTTGATATATGTTAGTAATTAAAAAAAGAATTTAAAAAAACAACAAGAACAGAAAAACCCACCATAACAGACAACCTTAGGCAGTACTAAAACTGCTGATTTGCAGTTTGCTCCTAAGGATACATAAGCTTATTCTTACATACCCTCAGAGGAGCAAGTTTAGGATGATTCAATAAATCCACCATTTAGAATCTATAAAAGGAAACCATTAGCAATTAATGTTAATGTCTAAATGGAGTTAGATGTACTGTACTGCTTCATAAGTGATATGCAAAAAAACTTTACTCCTTAGGGAAAAGAGAAAGTATTATTCAAATAATTAATTTCAATCCTTCACATTCTTGCTAATACCGGTTTAAAAACTTAGCTGCTATTTTGGCATCCAATTGAAATACCACATTCTTCAGCCCTCTCTACATGTTGACAGATTCATAATCTAGACTTGTTCACATAAATTATTTCTCACCTTGCATTACTATATTTGTACTCATTCAAGGACCTTAAAAGATTTGTTTTCCAGCCTGCCTTCTACTTGATCTAAAATCTTTTATCTTTTTATATCCTAGCATTTCTAGGAATATATAATGTTATTTGAACTTGGGAAACTGTCTATGCCATTTTCAAACCTAAATCCTTTTGTACATCAGTATTGCCATTTTGACTCGGGTCTAAAAATATTTGTAAGCTTCAATACTGTCTTTCTGTCTAGGCAAGTCAACGGATTGAAGTGCTTGATCATTTCCACTGAAAACACCCTATGCCCTCTTTCATGTAATCCAGAGTGTTAGAGAAAACTAGAAACATGAAACAAACTATTCAAGAGAGAAAACACCACAGCACAACAAATAGTTTCCATTATAAAGGCTGAAGCACTGCCCTAGAATGGATGTAAATAGGCCCCATGATTTCAGTTAAAGCTGCACATACACTTAATCCCATGTTACTAATAAATATTTTTTTTTAAATTCCTAGTAAAATTCGTATCCTTCTAAACCTCTCCTATACACTCACAGGCACATTCATACATGTCTATAACATTCTTTACTGTGAGAGCAGTGAAACACTGGCACGTGTTGCCCCAGAGAAGCTGTGGATGCCCCACCCCTGGGAGGGTTCAAGGTCAGTTGGATGGACTTTGAACAACCTGGATGGCTGGAAGTTGTCCCTGCCCATGGCATGGGGTTGGAATTAGATGATCTTTAAGGTCCCTTCCAGCACAAAGCATTCTATGATCCTATCATATACTAGAAGTATGGCCAGTCTTCGCGAGTGAAGATTTGGGAAAGGTCATTAACCCTTCGAGCCTGCGCAGTGGATTTTTTAGGTGAGACACAGCGTGCGCTGAACTGAGCCCACCCTTTAATCCTGAGGTTCATCTGCCGGGGCCGAGCAAAGCTTGGACAGTGGCAGTGAGGTCCTCAGAACGTAGGTTTGTTTAGAGTGACCTTCTCTTAGATGGATTGCCTTACAGGGCTGACGAGCTCCATCTGCCCAGGGGCTGGGAATCGAACCCGGGTCGCAACGGTGAGAGTCCTGCACCCTAACCACTAGACCACCAGGGGTCCCCTTTATCTAAATCACAGAGTAAAATATTAACAAATATTTTTCCCTCAACGAAGTCAGTCTCCTTCAGCTTTCTTGTCTAATGATTCAGAAATACCGGTGTTACCACTCATAGTCAAGAAACTATTTGCATGTTTCAAGAGTCTCATGTTTGTCTTGAAGTTCCATTTCTGGTTATTTGTTCATCATTTTTTATGTTTTAATTACTAGTTTTTAGGTGTCCATTCCATGAGAAAAAAGTGTGATATGCATCCAGTAACAAAGTATGACTGAACAATAGATAAAATGAGCACTGAATATTCTGGAAAAAACTGAGGAGTGAGAATTAATAGCATATACTACTGGGCAAGAATTAATAAATGCTTAATTAAATTTCAGAACACATGACTGGACAAGAAATACTATGACAAACAAAAAATTCCCTCAAGTAATCTTTTTATTATTATTTTTAACAAATGCTCTTCAAGTTATTCATTCATTATCTTATAAGGGTGTCATACAAAATGTCAGTCAAACAGGATGTCTTCGATGACTTTAAACAGGCTTTAGATCAATTTCTGAGACTACATAAGGGCTGCTTAAAATCATTACAGTGTTGCTGCTGGAAATACAGCACAGGCCTTAGTGATCCCGCTTAAGATTTAGTGTGTTGTTTGGTTGTAGTTTTTTCCAGCAAATGAGTGCTCTAAATCGGTGACTGTAACACAGCCTGATCACACTTGTCCAATGTAGTCAAGTTAGGAACTAGTTACCTGGGCCATTTCCAGAAAGTCATTTGAAGGAAGCAGTTCAATTCAACTAAAATTGGAAACAACTTCTGGACTTGGGCCATCTCTGCCCACTGGTGTTGGAAACAGCCTAAAGCAGTAAATCCTTAAGCATCTCCACCCAATGATGAAGTTCAGGTGAGAGGTATCTGTGAATTGTGTTTGTCTTTACCACAGCAGCCCTAAATAAAAGAGTACATAATTCTTTAAAACTAATATTTCTTTTCTCTACCAAAGTTCTCAAGGACTGAAATTTCATTAATTAAATAAGTGCAATAAGAGAGAAAATGGAAAATATGTTGCAAAAGTTAGAAATCATAATTTCTTTTCAAGAACCAGTATAAAGTAAAAGTTTAATGTATTTCATTATTTTCCATGAATCCATGATTCCATAAATATGAGTCCAATGACTCATATGAAGACCAGATCGTAAATTAGCAATATCAGCTCAGGAGAACGGATAACAGAGAATACAATGCCTCAGTTCCATGGGCCACAGTGCTCCAAAGTAAACAAACCATTAGGATGCATGCAGAATGAAAAAGATTGCACTGCAGAAAACGTGACATAGATTTATTTGTGAAACCGTGCTCATTTCATTCACTTTGTGAATAGAGGAACCACATGTGGTGGTGACAAAAATTATTATAGTCTCCATTCAATTCTAATCTGTAGGGTGAACAGGAAGACCAGGACATGTTAATACAGTGAGAAGGAAAATAAATCTCAGGAAAATAAGGGAAATAAAAAGAAAATGCTGGACAAAAGTTGGGATATTTTTCTCTCTATAGAAAAAGAAGCTCACAATTATAAAAGGTGGTAAAAAATAAGGGAAAGAATTTCTGAGGAAAATGAAAAAGTATCTTATGAGATTTATTGCTCTAAAATACACTGGAAACCATAAATTTAGAAAGATTTAGGAACAGCCAAAGAAAAATCACAAGACAGAAACTACTTCAAATTAAGGAGGAGAGATGTAAACACTTATATTTCAGCCATGCAAAGACTTCTCTCTATTGCAAACTTTTAAAAAAATGTTGCCAGCAAACATTATCTTACTGTTCTCTGAAATAGCTGTTGCTTGTTGTTCACAAGATATAGTAAGTGGAGTACCACTTGCTTTATATCAACAATGAAGAAATGAGGCTTCACACACCATGATTCAGGATTCCGCGCAGAGCTCTCTCTGCATTCCCCTTTTATTAACCTCTTCGGGTAAACAGCATCTGGTGTTGCCATTCACTAACCTAGGACTTTTTGTAGACTCAGTGTTTTGATTCACACACTCCTCAGCTCCAAGGCCAAAATACTCCCTTTATATTCTAATTAACTGAATGCAGGTGCTGCTGGCTTAACTTATTCTCACAGCTTTATATCTATTTTTTCAGACATGTTCTGGGAACCTCAATGAAGAATGTTTTTGCTTAAAAATATTGAGTATCAACTTAAACTATTGCAAAGCTATGCATTCAGACTTTTGCCTAGTTTTCTTTTCCAGATCATCAGCATCAAGTTGCCATGCATCCTACCTTTAATCTAGCATATATGTATGGAAGAAGAAGGTGAGTAGCTATCATGTCTCACAGTGAAGAGGAACAAGGTGTATTCATAGGAAGGCTACTGTTTCAATAGCTTTCATTCTTGCTCTCCAAAAAATTTATCTTTTGAGGTCCAGCCTTCTGTACTTTCTCCTTAGTTTTATTATGAGATGTATTATCTACAGTCTTGATTTTGTTCCCTCAGGTCCAAAAGAGCTTGTGTTGTCTTCACACCAGTTAAGCAGAAGCTCAGAGATGTGGGGGTATATAATTTCAGACATTTTCTGACCTTAGCAAATGAAATGGCAACTGCAAGTAAATATTTCAGATACAAAAGCCACATTCTACAATGGCGTGTGTTTGAGAACAGAGCAGTTAATGTTCTGTTCTGGGGGGAAAAAAAAAGAAAATAAAAAAGAGTACCGGAGCATACACACACAAAAAAATTAGGTCAAGAAACAAGCAAAACTCTTGAGCCTTGTGAGACCATCAGCACTGGACCACTTTAATGAGAAGTTCACGAAGCCTGCAGTAACTCAGATATTAGTAGCACCTTAGTTCACCTTCTGCATACCAATGAATAGGATTAAAATTTTAGCAATAGTATTTGTTTTTGACTGCTGACAACAATTTAGTTTAATATTAATGCTTCTTTTTCAATACTACCTGACTTCTTTCAAAAATAACTATAACTTAATTCAAAGATCACCATCCTGAGAGAAAACATTTTGCAAGAAGTATACAAACTCCAAAATTGCTAGTTAGGTTAAAGTACAATTAAAGTACAACTGAGTATATCCAGAAGAATGAAATGCTACCTCAAATATCCTAGTAGGGAAAATAATTAGTCCTTTAAAGTTATCCAAATTAATCAAGAATAATAGGAGAGAGAATACATCAGATTCTCCTTCCTCTCTTCTTCTTTAATTGCCTTCATTTTATATGCAGATACAAATTAGCCTTAGATCACACTTGTAAAATATTAAAACTCCAGTGGGATTGTCATTGGGCTAACTTGTATTCAGAAATGGATTGTACGTTGGATGCATCTTTTTAGACGTGAAAACCAAAATTATTTTATTTGAGGACTTAAAAGTATGTTTGTATTTATTTCTTAGCATTTGGAGCAAGTTTGTACACCTCTCTGGGAATCTGAGGACAAAGGTGTTTTTACACCAAAAGACCCCAAAACCTGATTATGTAATCCAGATAACCTCCTTCAAGTACTAGAGAGAAGTTTTGTTATTTAGTATTTCTGTTGTCATTATAAGCCAGAACACTGCCACGGATCAACTGTACAAATAATGCTATGACATTATCTGCGTGGTGGAATCACACCCTCTGAAATTTAAAAACCAGAAAAATACTGAGGACATGATAACAATAGAGACAGGTATAATTGGATATGTTAGAAATTGTAGTGGATGCAGTGATCATGACTGATTACCAGGATACTTATTTTTCTATTTGCCTGTGCTTGGCACTTCTAAATACACTCAGCCTTGAATATCCCAACTGTGGAACATGCATGGCTATACTAAAGCCACATGAGATTGAATTAATAGTGTTCTTGTAATTCACACTTCCAGGAGGGCTTTTTTTCATCAGGGTAAGCCACAGTGTTAATGCCATGTATTTGTACTTGTATTTCAATGCAGAAAATGAAAACACCTTGGTTTGTACTATTTCATTTTGGCTCTGATTCAACAAAGCACTTAAATATGAGCCTAACTTTGAAGCATGAGGAGTCTTGCTGATTATAATGAAACTACTCGTGTGTTTAAGGTTAAGTATGTGCTTAAGTGTTTTGCTGTATTAGGACCTCAGATATAACTGAGTTATTGGGAAATGTGCAGATGGGAGTGAAAGAGAGAAAATGCAGAATTTTTTCATATTTTGAGCTGTAATGTGTGAAACTTTATCTATTATTATTGCCTGAGATGAAATATATATATGAAATAAAGGAAAAGGTGAGAATGTTTTTGTTCTACATCTCAGAATTCCCAATAATTGTGTGATTGGGAGATCAGTTTTACAGACAGTATCTTCCTGTTTCAAAAAAGCCAGAAACGCAGCATTTTTACATAAGGATTATTATTTCTGTTTGATTTATCAATAATGCTCTTGCTGTAATTATGGCAGAAATAATGAATGGATCTTCTGTCTGCCATGAATTATGCTGCCTTGTGCACAGCTAGCCTGGTGGGCTTTAATGATGCCTCAGACAAATGAAACATAATAAAGTTTGTTAAGAAGAGCCATTTCCAGTGTAACACAACTAAAGATCAGTTTCTGAGCCAAACTTTTATGCAAACTATTACTTCGAAAAAAGATAAAAGAAAGGTGCTTCTAATTTCTCCCTATATCAGAAGAATCATTGATAAAGGTTTGGAGAAGCTCTGGTGCTTGAGATCTCATTTCATTGCTCTACAGCCCACCAGTGACTGCTGTCTGCCCTTTTGTACACTGCTTAGTATCTTGTGGTTCAGGATGATTCAATCAAGTGGCAATTGACGGTGATAGTCAGTGAGAAAGAAGGTAGCAGGATCCAGGCCATAGGCTGGATCCCTCAGCACACCATGAGATGAATCCTTCTTTAAATGGAAGGAATATGCCACAATTTTTGTCAGACAAGAGGTAACCTTCAAAGGACCTTACTGTTAATTTCAGAGCCATTTTCTTTCTGAAAATTTCATGATGGAGAAATAACTGGGCTACACTGATGTCTTTAGACTAAAGGATTTCCCAGTCTCACTTTGCATTTTGTCTGGCCATTTGGAGTGGTTACGCCTGTCATCTCATCACTAAATTCAGTAATGAAAATGGACCTTTTAATGAGTTACATACAATGCATAATTGCTGTAAAACTCTAACATCCTTTATGCAAATGATTCTTTGGAGATCATTAATTAGATTTTGAGGAATATTAATTTCTCCAAAGCCAAAAAAAAAATATATTACTGTGGGGAAATGGGATTGAATCAGTTTTAACTATGATAAAATTACACTCTGTGACAATTAATCAAGTGGAGCACAAGAGAGCCTGGTTTAAAATGAAAAGTATACTGTTAATACCACTTTCCATGGTTACAACTAATTAGTATGCACAAATAGTACTTTAAGAAGAATATAAGTTATCTGTGCTTCAGAATATTTCCTGCTTGCACTTTGATGTGAAAGTAGCACAGATACTGATAGTTCAGAGGTACTCTTGTGACAACATAATTCCAGGAACATATTTCTAAAATATACAAATTTTAATCAGTGCCCCAAGAGTGCATCTATTTGTATCAAGGGCAGCTACAAAACAGCTTGAGTTCATGCTATTAAAAACAAAAGAAAGAAAATAAAGCCAAGTGATTCTACCCTAAAAAACTGTCATCAAGATACTTTAGTACAAACAGACTTGCCCCTGGAGCATCATAGAAACTTATTATAAAGCATCAAAACAATGCTACAAAGTTAATTTTATTAAAACGAACAATGCCACCTTCTCCATCATTTTCACATTAAATGAAGCACTGAGGAAGAGAACAGTTGATCTGGTTTGCAAGATTATAAAGAGATTGTTTTCTGAATATTTAAAGGACACTGCAATGGAAACAAAGCAAAGCAAAACAAACAAACAAACAAACAGAACCAGCAAAAAAAATCACAAACCATTGTGTTGCATTGCCACTAAGTGAAGCCTTATTTTCTGGAAAGTTGAGGGAAACAATTTGTTTACATGCAATACAGAGCCAAATACTGGTCCTGTGATACACTCACATAAATCCAGTCTATCTTTTGTGGATTCTTTTAGAGTTGCCCCATCTTACAGCTATTGTAACTGAGATGAAAATTTGAGAATTAATAACATACTGACTCTTCATTTCCCATTGAATTCTGCAAAGCCTTGCCTTTGTTCCGTGCTGGAGGAATATCAGGGTTCTTCCATCTTTCTTTCTCCTGTTTCACAGTAGAGGTATGAAACACTCTCAAGGAAACTGAAATATACTCAGAAAACCAAAACTATCTTTTTCACGTGCAAAGTGACGTGGCAGTTGTAGTAGCAGTGGTAGTAGTAGTGGCAGTGTCTGTGAGAGGTAACATCTCCAACTCCAGGACTGGTGGTAACATTAAGCCAGGAGTCAACATTGAACAGTCATGTTTTCTTCCTCTCACCCACAGTGCAAGTATGTCTCTGAGGTTGTATGTAATTTTTTCAGCATATGTGCTCTGCTGTGTGTCCCAAGATCAACAAAAGTAAAACGGTGATAGGAACCACAGGAAGCAATATGTGCTCCCAGTTCTTTCAGTCTAGATACAGCACAGGCACCTCAGAGCTTCTTCTGAGCATTCTCCTGGCTGAAACTCAAGTCCTCGAAGTGCAATGCTCTTTTAATCATCCCTGACATTTTCTTCCTTATCCATAAATGTATACGTTCCATAAACATATATTGCCCTTGGTTCTGTTGCAATAGCAGGACAAATAGTTTATTGAGGTTTTCTCAGAAGGCAGCCATAGACACCTAATTACTCAACATTACACTTTGGGGTTTAGGATCTAAGCAACCTATTTGTGATACTAAGAGAATGCTGTGGCCTTGGGCAATCATGACTTTTTCTACTAAGAATATTTATCCTTATGTTAAACTTTAAATATTCATGAAGACACTGAGAGACAGGATAGATCTTACTGAATAGTTCACAATAAATAAGTAAATAAATAAATGGGTTTTTCACATTGTTTGCTGCTAACTCTAATCCCTTCCCTTCTAAACAAATGCTTCTAATGCTCTAAGCAAGTACAATACACTATAAATTGGAGCAGGCACTGCTTTTTCGTAGACAGGTGTAATATGTTTAAATCATGTATCAGACTTCCCATGGGAATGAAAAGAGCTTTTCTCTTCTAATGATTTTTTTCTTGTACATGAAACAAATTATTAAAAAACACAGTAATGACCAAATCTAAATTAATATATCTCTCTACCTGTAGCTTAGAAATTTTTTTAATTACAAGAAAAAAAATTGAATTATTTGTAGTTGTTTGTGCTTTGGTGTAATTTAAGAACCTCGCAAATATATTTAAATCAGCACAATTGTATTAAATTATATTTTGTCGTAATACTGGTTATATGTTTGCCTATATTGGACAGAAGCTGCATTTAACATTATTTTATCTGGTATTAAAGAGAAAGTAAGATTTGCACAAAACTATTCAGCAGAATTCAAGTTCAATAATAAGACTTTTCCTTCAATGATAGACGCCCAATGCAAAATCCTGGATAATTTATTCAGCAAACTCAGCAAAGGCAGAAACAGAAACAAGGAATGAGAAAATAAATGATTGGCAAAAGGTAGCATGTATTTAAGCTTCGTAGTTCTGTAATTTACGTATTTTAACAGCTTATATAAAAATCACTCGGATGGAATTGTAACAGTAAATCAGAAACCGACATTTGAGAACCACCACATTTCTTGCCAAATATTACAGGTATTTTAGAGTAAACTCAAATTTTAATCAATTCTGTTTTCTGAATTCCTGGAACCTACTTATGTTTGGATGCAAACAGAGGAGAAATTTCCCCAAAGTAATGAATTTTAAGACAATATTAAAAATTGTTAGCCCGTTGAAAATACTCACTCTCACTGCAACAAAATCCTTAAATTGGATCCTTAAAAGTACAGGTGTCCCAGCCTGTGGCACTGCAAATGACTCCAGATGCCAATATTTAGGCAACTCAGTAAACCCTTATTTTAGGGTGTGCTTTGTGAGATTTGTTTGAGAACTTATTGATTCTCCTTTTTGAATGTATTCATAAATTTATTTTCTCCAGCACTGATTATCATGAATCAAGGCCTAGACTCCAATACAGATATTTGCTCTTTTCCAGGACAAAAATTCCATTTTCTTCTCACAGGTAATAGCACTTATGGGATACTCTCACTTAGTCACTCAGATTTATAAGATCAATAAATCAGTTTAAAAGAACTAGCTTTAGAAACCTCGCATACCAAATTAAAATTATCTTTCAAAGCTAACTTACAAAACTAACTTGTGATCTCTAATCTATTAGATCAACGCTGTCAGCATACAATAATGAAGCAATACTTATGAAATGCATCTTTTTAAAGTCTGTAAATTCTTTGTAAAAAAAAAGTAATTGTAAAAGTTACTACAATTCTGAACAAAAACTGGAATGTGGCATTCCTGTAGCAATAACCTGAGTATAAGATCCTGACATCTGTGAAAAGTGTTCATTTTTCAAAACATGCTGTCAATATGTCATTAATATTAAGAGAAATAAGCTTAGTAAAGTTCAATATATATTGAAGAGTTTCCTTGACATTTAACACATCATATTAAAAGCTTCTTCAAGAGGAAAGAAATATCAACTTGTCACCTAGAGATTGAAATTGAACTGCTCTGAGACAAACTGCTGTTTCTTCCCCATGATGAGATTCACAGGATGGGAAAAATGTCAAGATAAAAATAAACTATCGGGGGGAAAAAATCAAAAGAAATATAGCCATTGTTACAGTTACTGCCAAAATAATCTAGAAAATCTAGTTGTTACCCAGTAATAATATATGATGAAAATCCACACACATTCAGATCTTGTCTTGAAACACAATGGAAAGTATTACTAAAGATATAGTCTCCTACTCCATGTAGTCTGCTAAACTCCCTCAGAAGAAAATAGCTCAATTTTTTTAATATAAAACATATTTGCAAATCACAAAACATATTTCTGGTTTTTGAAAAAACTTTATGAGTAAAGAAGAAACCCTATATCTATATGAAATACTATGCAGTAAAGCAGATTACCATATTATGGACAATATTAGTAGGACAATTTTACGTTGAAAGACTGGTGAATAATTTTCCTGAATGTATTCATGGGTAAAAACTATTGTGATGATATTTTAGTATGTTGCTGAGTGACCAATATCAACTACAACAGTCCTAGTCATAAAACTAAGTAAAGATATTAATAGGAAGGCTAGGATAAGACATTTTATTTTTCAAAACAGATTTTGATACTTGGAACTACTACAGATAGTTTCTTTACTACAGCTGATAACCTACCCCCTAGACCCAGTTACAGAGAACCCAGTAAATATTTCAAAGGATCACCCCTTTGTCCAAGAAAAAGCAGTCTACAGAAATTTGTTAAGCTAGTATCACAAATGTAGGTGTAACCATGCACTATAAATCCCTTATCACCTGATAAAAATAAATTCCATCACTGATTTGGAGTTTATTTTTTTTTTTGCAGTCACACCTAACTTCTTACTTGATAGGTAATCTTTCACAGGGAACAGTTCTTTTTAAATTTACATTTTCAGAATAGTGTCACATTAATCCAAGAGCCACAAAATGCTTATCTTAAACAAGCTAAAGGAAAAGGGTGAGAACTATTCTGAAAGACATAATGTGTTTTTCATCTTATTAATTATTGTTAAAATTCTCCTTGGAAAGACCAGATACAACAGATATAAGACTGAGTGTTCATTCAAGATTCATCATGTCAGCTTTCAATAGTTTATGCATTTCAAAACCTTGGAAAATTTTTTTCACACATATACATAAAGCAAATACACACATAAGAATCCAAATTATGTTGAAAGCATACCATAAGACTATTGAGAAAAGCTTTAAATGTTAAGAACTGCCCATCTTTTGTTTTCCTGTGCATCCTTCATTCTTTGTGTGTCCTCTTTGTGCATAAGCTTCATGACAAAAATCTAATTCTGTGACCACTGTTCTCTTCTGCCAGACCTCTGCACAGAATGTTCACATAATGAGCAACTACTCAATATTTTGTTATCTCCTCATTTTTCAATGTGTGACCCAAGGCCTTATTTACTGCACTCTAGTCAAACTCTTCTCTCAAGACAGAATTGTTAATTTCCTCATGAGTTTCTCTGCTTCTCATCACCACAGTACCTAAACAATTAAAAATATTAATTAACCACTGCTCACAACACTCCTGCAAAATTATAGAGGACTGAAGAGCAAAGAAATTAAGGTCAAGCAGGTCTAGTAATTTGGCATCTGTAGACAATAGTCTCCTTTAGCGCATATTTATTTTCTCCTGTACAATGACATGGACCTTTTATTAAAAACATGCATATACTATACAATTAAAGCCCGCAGCATAGTGCCTTATTGCAGAAGGCAATAGTATGATTAGAAAAATAAAGCAAATTCTGAAATGTCCTGAAATGTGAAATTATTTTCCTTCTTGATGTTAATAAAATTCCTATAAGGGAGCTTTTTTGAAATTATCTAAAATTTAAGTGAAAAAATCTAGTTCTATCACGTGCTAGGAAAATGAGAGCAACAAGGGTTTATATCAAGATGAGAAATCTTTGTGCTACTTGAGCTGAAAGAGCAGCTGACAGCATAATACATCAGCTCCTGTGTGGACCAGCAGCAGGTGGTGAAATTCGTAGGTGCTTGCTGATATGAGGGGAATGGCATGAAGTGAGAATCTTAAGCTCCACTATAGATTGTGCAGGCCAATATGCTCTTTGAGAAAGATGACCTTTTTTGTCTCTTTTTTCTCCCAAAAGAGTGACTTCGTCTTATCAAGTCTTTTCTCCTCATCTTTTCGTGTGTTAAATCCATTCTGTCTTGCAGGAATGTCATGTTACAGACATGAAAGGCAGCATCATAAAGTGTTTAGGGAAAGCCATTTAAAGTAACCATAACTAACAACACATAATATTAGTCTTTCCAATAGATCCAAAGCCAAATAGTCAAAAGTTCTTTCATTCCTTTTTGTATTTTTGCTGAGAATTTTGTTACATTTACCCCTTTGGTAGCATTTTGGGGGGTTTTTGGTACTGATATGTGTTGTGAAAAATTTCACACCAAAGACAGAAGGTCTCTGAAAAAGATACATCTGTTAAGATCCAAGCTATCAGTCCACATTAATATCTGACCTTTCCACTGCAAATTAACCTACTACTTGGTCTCTGAATTAAAGTTATTTTTTTAAGGGAATTTAAGTTTTCCAACTCATCCTGTCTTAGAAGGGCATTAATCACTTCTTTGTCAGAAAATCTAAATAATTTCCTTATATCATGCCTAGATTAAAAAAACAAGTTGAAGTAAAAGTGAAATAAAGCAATATATCCTTTCCTCATTCTCCTTATCACTCATCAGTGAGTCATAGGCTCCCGCATCATGAGGGATGGTCTCAGCTGAGCAGTTGCACTGTTGCCACCTTCCCCATTTATACACAGGAGCAGATGGCTTCTCACCTATTGCTGTTTCTTGAGGGTTTTAACTGTAGTAATGTAAATGAAGAGTTCATTTAAACAAAAAAAAAAAAAAAGAAAAAAAGGTTAGAGCACTGTTTACAGACACTTTGAAATTGTTGTGTTTAGTGACCTCTAGTGCTAAGGGCCTGAGTTTGTTTTCACACTATAATTTCTTCTAGGATAAAACCCACATACAAATACATGGTGTAATCTCCCATAGTTGTGTTCAAGGATGTTTATGAACATAATTTTTCTCTTCTAGACTGCTCTTTAAATACCTATTCTTTGTTAAAAAAAGTTATTGTCATGTGCTTGTCCAAAGCTGCCATAGTGTGGTGTTAGCATGGTGTTAGCATGTTAGTGGTGAGTATAAAGATTCCTCCCTCAGAGCAGAAGTGTTAAGGCTCAATCTCTTATACTCAGAATATAGGGATAAGATAAATTAAAGAAGGGTCTGAAGTTTTAGAAATTAGTCTGCTCATTAGAGAATGAAATTAACTCTTTATATCTGCCTTTACCAAGCCTGACACTCCATGACTGTGATCATGAAAGAACCATAGGAAAAGCAACATATGTCAAGTCAAAAACTGGCAAGTTCTGAGTAACCAAGAAGCGATTTGTATTTGGTTTCATGTATTAAACTTCAAGAAAACATGGAGATTTTAACCCCAAAAATGATATCTTAGAATAAGGGAATACAGTTAGAGAGCCTCAAAATAACTTTTCTCACTTTTCTGTGCATTAATTGTCCTCATCAGATCTGCATACATAGGTGTAACTAATTTTTTTCTGAAACAGAAGTTAGGAACATTTCCCCAGAGAAACTAAACATTGGTATTGGATATGCCATAACTGTGGATTAGGCATAGACTAAGAATGGAGTTTGACTGACACAGTTTCCCCATCAAAGACCTGATGACTTCAATCAGACTGTGGCTTCCGTGAAAGTAGGTTTAGAATATTTAAGACATTATGCAGAAACTTGAAGTAAAAAGCTAGACATCTCATAGCTGATTTAAAAAAAAAGTTCCAAACCTAGAAATTTTGGGAAACAAAAAGTACGAAAGGAAATAGAAAAAATGCAAGCATGACTGGTAGAGTGGAATAGAGGGAAAACAAGACTGTGGAATGCAAGGACAAGTGAACAGGGACCTAACTTCTTAAATTCTTAACAATGAAAGCAAAACATACAATAAATAAAATACATTAGAACAGCCACAATAGGAATGAAAAAGCAATATGACAACACTGGGTTAAATTTCAAAAGCAGTGATTTGAATAAACCACTGCGGCTGGCCAGGAAGAGGATAAGATAATGTGGAATGATATTTTCCAAAGAGACTGCAGCCAGTAAGAAAATTGAAGAAGTTTAGGAAAATTTAACTGCATCAGCAAATACAAAAATCTTCAGCACTGCTTTGGATGACCTAGACAAGAAGAGTGAATAGCAAAGACAAATGAGTTGGAAATGACAAAAGGTATGGCCTCAGCTATCAGGGAATATGGTGGTACTGTAAATACACTACAAAATGGGAAAAACGGGAAAACTTGTAAAGAAAATAAGGAGTGACAAGGTGAAATATTTGCTGGGCTGGAAGAAAATAGCTTGAGACATACAAAAAGAGTTTGTTAGCTACTGACACATTTTTGTAGTGCAAGAGCCACTAGGACTGATAGAAAGAAAAGCATATTAGCATGTAAAATATCAACTAAAGTTGTAAGGTGAAGGGTACTGAGAAACCTGAAAAAATTAAGAACATTCAAGGATGATGAAGCCCTGGGAGTGGGGAACCCTTCCAAGAAACTCGAGTAGGAAGATGCGATATGTCAAAAGCAGAAAAGAGAAACTCATCTGTTCATTGACACCAAAGCAATTTCCATAAACTCACTTGAAAGCTTTGTAATTCTGTTTCATACAAAGACTAAAAAGCCAAGCAATGAAAAAAGCTTTCTCTCAAGTGAGGGATGTTAATGACATCCCAGGGAATGCACTGGGAAAAGCACTGGAAGAAGGTGGTTAATAGCTCATTGTTTTTATACATCCATCAAACAGATGGTGCAGAAAAGCAAAGGGAAAAAGGAATTGGAAGCTACATTTCTCCTTGCTTTTGACATAAGGTAGGCCTAAATCCTTATTTGTAACTTAATTGCAAAGAAATTTACTCCAATATATTGCCTTGAAACTATCATACAGTTTAACTAATGTCATTATAAATACTATGTTTTTCTTGCTTTGAGCTCATTTTCTTATTATTGCATTATTGCATTCTTCATAATCCTGCTTGTGACATAATTGATGTCTTTATTTTTATGTACAGCATTTATATAGGGAAACTCAAAGAGGTCTTCTAAATAAGGAAATAGAGAAGACCCAATCTAGTTGATCAATAGCCTAAATATTTTTTAAATGAAAACAATGGGCAAGATCCTCAGACCTAATTAAATGTGTTTTAACTCCCATTGCACAATGAACACTTAACAACACTTTAAACAAGCAGCTAAGAGTTTCTCAGAGCAGGGAGTCCTTGAACAGCAAAAAGCTAGAAGAACCAGTTTATATTTCCTACTTTAAACCCTTGAATGTGGAAAATGAAGAGGGAAGAAAGAACCACTCCAAGACTGTGGGGGAGGAGGTTGACTGTAGTGCTATTCTTGCTGCAATAGCCTACCTGACAAAGCCCCAGCCAACCGAACTGAGATCACTGTAAATCACAGCCCTGACACCTCACAGCTGAGTAAGGAGGTAGTGAATAGAAAACAATGTTTTTCTTTCTACCATCTACATCTTTTCCTGTCACTCCCAAATGATTCAGATTTATACCTTTCACAAACTTACCAGATACAAACGTACCCAGGGCAAAGCAGGAACTTCTGCAGAAAAGCATCTATTTTGCCCATCTTAGAGTCTAAACATAGGAATGGAAATTTCCTTCACTACCTTGGTGGGGAAAAAAGCACACTGTAAGATTAAAAATTAAATCACATTACTTTCTACAAAAAATATTATTAGATGGTTTTTTTTTAAATTTTCTATGCTCAAATTTCTGAGCTATTATTTGTTTCTTTAGGAAATGCCATAACAGTTGTTTGCCTTATTTTCAGGCAGGTTAGAGTTAATTAAGGGCAATTGGACCAATAAGATTTAGTCATCTTTTTCCAAGAAAATGTTAATTTCCAGTGATAGAAACAAAAGAGTAAATCTGAGCAAAATTATATCCAATAAGAACATGAACAATCGCTGTAATCCATAAATATATTTGTCCTATAGACACTATAATTGATTAATATAGCATATATAATATATATACCCTTATATAAAACATACATAACCCCTATATAATAAAAAACTGTAGAACTTTTTCTGTTAAAATAGATACTTGCTTTTAAAGCCTGAAGGGAAATTTATTTACACCACTTTTTCCTCTGTTTATTGCAGTGGACCCTTAATTTAAGGACAAAATATTCAAATAAAGATAAATCATTTAGAGTACTTTTTAATGATATCTTTAATCTAGTCATTCACAGAATAATTGCAAAAAATATTTTAGGATTTCTAATATACCAAAATGTTTTCATTTCTACAGATGCATTAAAATGAGAGGTTCAAACTCTGAGAATAAGAAAAGGACTAAGTGACAAGTGCTGTTGGATTCAATTATTTCTATCTCAGCTGGGTGGTAATTAATATTTTATCAAAGACTAAAGAGCCATTGTAGTAGTTTGTTGTTTGTTCATGTTCTACTATTCGAGATTTTACATAATGTTCTAGTTCTGTATTGAAAAAGAACAGAAGAAAAGCATGGAATGTTTTCTTTATATCTGCAAACAGTCAAGGAGAGTAGCTTTGATGCCAAAAAGGTTATTTGCCTTCTGATCTGTCTTGAGGACTGATATCAGCATTTTTAGAAGGAAGCTGTCATAGTACTTAGTGCTGCCCTGATGTTGATGTATTCACCTCTCCCAAATAATTTCAAAGAGTCAATGAGATGACTCAGATATGGAATATGAAGCCAAACAGAATCTCTGTCTACTCGGACGCGTGACAATTCTGCACAGACCCAGGAAACTCGCAAGGCATCAGAGCTGTCAATATTCACTTCCATAAGCAAGGCCAGTCCTGACCTTAAGTAGAGGAGGTGCTCCCAGTCCACATCTTCAGCAGCGCACAAGGTGCTTTTCAGTTGTACGCGAGTGTGGCCCAAAGTCATGCATGTCAGCTGACATGCATATGTTGCCTGGCACAAACCAGGAGCTGCTACCATCTCCAGTGCTGGCACCCCAAAAAAATTGAGTCAGGAACAGTTCACTTTACACTGAAATCACTGACTAGCAGCAGATGAGCAGTTGTCACTTTCTCTGTGCATGTTTGCAGTGTTATTGGCACTGTGTGGGCTATCCATAACCTTGAAAAACACCACTTTACATGAATGCAAGTATGGGGACTAGTTTATAGTGAAGTATCGAAGTATCGATCTGCTGTTGAGAGGGGTTTTAGAATGCTGATCTATAACATGGAAAGAGCAGCAGCGGTGAGGTCCTTTAACTAGCACAGAGTCAAATCAATATATTTAAAAGAGCAGCGCTGTGCCATGCTGACTTGTCAGTTCAGTCCAGCAGCCCATATACCCTGAGTAAGACCGCATTTTCAAAAGAACATACTTATTTTTGAAAATTCTCCATTTTTCTGGAGTACCCTATATGCTGTATTCATATTCTCCTCCGCACAGCCTAATCACATCTTTGTAAATGCAAATAACAATAATTCTCGGTACCTCTTCTCTGTCTGTCAAACGTGGATACAAATAATTTTAAATTAGAGAGTTGCTGTGAGGCTTAATTTATTAATGCATATACTCTGAGATTCAGAATTGAAAGTAAGCATACACATGAATTATTATTATTACTGTTCCATTTCAAAAATATTTTGAAACAATAAAAGAACTAGCAAAAGATGGTATTTTGAAAACATCAGTTGTTAAATCCTTTTGAATATTACTGTGCTGAAGCTATCAAACAAATCCATTTCATCATATAGCAACAGAACATGTAAAATCATTACAAGTGATGCATTGTTCAAAAGAACCAGAGTTTTCTGAAGTCATGACTAAGTCATTTTCTTAACTGTGTGAAAAACTTTAGACAGTGAAAGCAGGCAATGTAACTATGATTTCTCTTGAGAATTCTTGATAATAAACCACAATCTATTATACAGTGCACGTGTATGACAGTTTGGGGTCTATTAGAATTTCTGAAACAACTCTTTTTGCATAAGTTGCCTGAATACTGCACAAGAAATTATAAACTATGGTTCTGCAAGCAGCTAAGTCAAAATAGTAAAATTTAAGAGCCTAAAGCAAATCACAAAAACTATATTTAGGACCCTAAATCAGGAGCCTTATTTCACAGATACTTAGCATTGCTAGTTGCCCTACATGCCATAAGCAATCTCATCATGGCAGAAGTGCCACTACCAAATGCCTTATATATTTGCATGCTGCCTTTCTCATCCTCTGGAGCCCTGAATCTTGCACAGCCACAGGTGTGCAGAACAGCACTGAAATCAGTTTCCACAGCTCACTGGGACTTGCTATTTATATCTTAGTAGCAGCATATTAGCTTCATAGGATCCTACATACAATTACTGTAAAAGACAGACCATTATATGCATTATATTACAATTATATTCTGTATTTTAACTTTTTTCCAGAAGAAATATATCCAAAAAAGAATGTGCCGCAAGATTAGCCTACAGAGGCATAAAACTGAACTTTTTTAATAAATCTGGTAATGTAAAAGTTTTATATCAGCATGCAGTAATTCTCAGGAAAACTTTGAGAGAAGCTTCACTTCTACCAGACTTGCACTGCACTCAGTTTGTATTGTAAATCTTAACATCACTATTAACAGACTTCATTGATTAGGAAAATTGAGTGGCACAATTTAAGTGGATTCAGGAAGTGCGCTATAGTTCTGTGTAAATTTTCACAATATTTTGTTTTCTCTTTTCCCAGTTGGTAATAGAAATTCTTTCAAGCAGGAGTAGCCACAGCTGTTGTCCTTAAATACTTGGCATTTTTGAGAACAGTAAGATTAAATTACCTCAAAATATGCGGTATTGGCTTTTACTTTGTACATTTGTAATAACAAATGTTCTAAATGCTGTTAATAAATACGGTTAGTTTACTGAAAATCCTTAAGGCAGAGGCATATGTTCTGAATGTAGGTGGAGCAGTTTGAGAAATTACCACCCCCAGCTGTTTACTACCACCCCACAGCTGGAAATTATGCCCCTCTCACAGCTGGAGCACCCTAATTGTCCATATAGGCAGTTGTAGTAAGTTTCCATGAAAAGCAGACAGCTTAGCTTCCGTCACCTTCAGAGGAATAGAAGAAACCCTGACAATGGGATAGAATAATGTGGAGATGGTGAAATAATAGAGCACTAAAAGGAAAAACTATCAATTTTTTTGTTGGAAACAAAGAGGAGCCTGGCCTTCCCTCCTTTGTTCAGAAGCTGTACTTAATCGAGACTGTAAACCTTCATCCTTGCCTCAGCTTTCCTCTCGGTATAAAATCACAGAATCATAGAATCATTTAGGCTGCGAAAGACCTCCAAGAATATTGAGTCCAACCGCTAACCTAATATTGCCACATCTGTCACTAAACCATGTCCCTCAGTGCTACATCTCCATCTCTTAAATGCCTTCGGGGATGGTGACTCGTGCTCATGTTTGTATCCAAAAACTGTGACAACCATCCCAAAGCCCTAAAAATCCTAGTCAAGGACAAACCTGGCCTGCAGAACTGTGCAAAGTGGGCAGTAGAAAGGTAATAGGAAGGGGCACTATACCCACAGCCTGGACCCCTTCTGAGCCTGGCTCCAGGTGGCTCTCACAGTGTTACTGTTCACTGTGGATTTCTTCTACTTTAGGTGGCATTTCCCTTCATGGAAACTTGTCAATTGTTTTTCAAATGCTTACTGCATGGGAGAGTTCACAGCCCTCAGCCAGACAGAGAAAAATACAAAGCAAAGAGAATCAGCCCTGTGGAAAGGGGCTCACCAGAACTTTTGCACTGGAAAGAAACCTGTTCATATCAGCTCACAGGAAATGTATGGCAGCCAGGGAAGGAGGACAAGTTCTAAAAAAAGTCCATGGAATAAACTTTTCTGCTATTTACCTTCCACTGACAGGAGTCATTCTTGGATCAAATGTCCTAAGATGCTGTTCTCCCAAAAATTTAGAAATAGGTGCAATACGGGTAATGCCATCCCATGACTGAAGGTTACAGCATTCATATAGGCCACAAGAATCTTTTTGCAATAAAATCATAGAATCATAGAATGGTTTGAGTTAGAAGGGATTTTTAAAGTTCGAGGAGATCACTGACATGAGTAAAAACAAGGATCAACATTTTCCTTTTTCTGAGACAAGATGTCCTGTAAAGAAGATCCCTCAACTTCCCTTTCTAAAGCCATTTCACTGTATTAAAAATACAGAAAAGCATATATGAGCTTGCAGAGTGAGAAGGCTTTGAGACTCTTGTGGGTACTATATTCTCCTGGGAAACAAGCTTTTCAGTCAGTGTTCCCATGAATATTTACACGAAGAGAAAAAGCTCCTAGAGGCGAGATTAAAAGAGACTCCACTGAGAATGCCCTGTTTGGGATTTAGCACCAGAACGGCACTTAGGCACTGCTCATTGCTGTCAAGAGTCTATAGTACACTGGCTTCAGAGAGGAAGCCAACCAAAAAAGTTCCCAGGCTCTCTTCCCTCTCTGATGCTCTCCCACATTCACACATATTCAGGTATGCAACAATGTTACTCGATGCCACAGTAAATTAAATTATTACCGCACAAGAAGAAGAACAACACTTCACTTGTAGTTGCATAAGTGTTAGATGGATGGTGTGGCAGTAAGGTACAGTACACCTGGGCTCCCTATACAGTTTATGGAGAGATGAGCATTTCAATTCATCTACCTTAGATATCTGTTCAGGATTAAATGAATCTCCTTCTGAAAGAGCATGACTGTCTACACTGGCTATAAAAGGAGACAAAATAAAACCATTGAAACTAGACATTTGAAATTAATATTACTGAAGTTAGAATACTTCCACTCACAGGAATTCACCAAATGCCTCAGTAGATGGCAGCTGAGAAAATGTTTCATATGTGCCAGGCTTGTTTTCAGGACAGTCCCTCTTCTTTCATGTCCTTTTTCCTTTGTGTATATGCCCCAATCTTGCTTGTTATCAACTTCTCATGAAGGTGTTGGTAGAAATCAATGTTTTGCAATATTGATACACCATTGGAATACTGAATATACCTCCTTTCTGAGTGTTAACAGCTACTGTAAAACCCAATGTTATTGTGCATATAAAGTTACACTTGGTTTTCCAAGTCACATTTCGTGTGACTACCTGTATAAGACTTCAACTATCCTTGTACGATTCAGTCACTTAATACAGGGGGATCCCTCTGCAGCTCTCTGTCCCTGCCTTTCTTTTTTATTGCCTTGCATACTGTAGTCTTGACAGTAAATTTTGTAAACTCACTCCTTCTCCTTTCTGCATTGTTTATGGACATGTGAAATGGCAAAGGTGTTAGTAAAGTCTCTTGTGGGTGTCCACTGATAATACCTACTACCCTCTTATTTCTCAGTCTTTCAGGTGCAATCCACAGAAGGACTCTTTTCTCATGCCATAGTTTGATTCTGTACAAGCATTCTGCACAAGGCCTTTATTAAACATATTTTGAAAATCCAAGCATAGCATATATACTCAGATACAACAAGCTGATTCACACTTAGCTATAGTACATCTGTGAAATTACTTATATGTTTTTTAAACTCCAGATTTTCAGGGTGCCTGAGTGTGTTGTAGAGAGAGTATTCATGGTTAATTCATCTATAATGCAGATTTATTCATTCACTAATACAACTTGACACTGTTTTCTTTTTTAATAAAAATGTTCCATAATATTTCTTGTATTTTAATAAAATAGAGATTGTGCATGTAATCTTGTCTCTCTCAAAGTCAAAATGGGCCTCATAAAAATTGGCATTTAGGTGTAGATTATACATTATGCTGGAGAAAACAGATGAGGTTTTCAGCTGTTTCACAATTACAAAAGAAATATATTGATAAAAACTAAACAGCACAAATTAAACTTATTTTTTGCCAATAACATCAAGCCATGAATTAGTCCCTGTCTGCTCACCTGTTTATATTAATCTTTTAGGCAGCATGAAATTAACAGCCTGTGTTTTCCACTTGTAAAATAATTTTATTGATAGGCTATGATTTAAGAGGTTTAAATTTCTCTTTTTCTTCTATTTTTTAAAAAGCTTCTCCAAAGGATTCATACTTTAGCAAAAATTCTCTCATTTTACAATATGACCTTAAGCAAATCATATAGTAACATGTGCCTATTGTGCCATCTTCAGGTTATTTTTGGAATAAAGGATTCTGCTATCTTTCTAAAGTAAAAGAAGAGACAGTTTTTGTATTTTTTATGACTGAAGTTAATACTAAGAACTTCAACTAGGGAAGGTTAGAAAAAGACAAAAAAAAATGGGTTTACCACAACATAAACCAGCTTCTTTTTCTCATCATGAGTAAAAAGGCTTCAGGTCACTACTCTGTTAGTTGAACTTTTATTCTGTTCCCTAACAAGATGAGGAGACTTTACTGCTGTATTTCTCTGTTTCAGTAGAATTTATTTGTGCAAATTCAGGTGCTGTTGTTCTGATCTGAAGCAGATTAAGTACTTCTTATGCTGCAACTTTTGCTTTTTGTTTTTTTATTCTTCTCTGGTTTTGCAGCACTGAGCTTAGTGGAAAATGACATTGCACCACAATATTTTGGTGAATGGCTTCAATTTTATCATGACCTTTTGATTCTTCAGTGCAATATTGTATGAAACAGAGGTGAAGCTTGCTTTCTTCTGGTTTTGACTTGTGTTGACTCTTTAATGCCAGCATCAATAAGCCTTGACTGAAGCAAATGAAACTTTTGCAAAATGTATTTCTAAAGCCACCTTGACTAGAGCAGTGAGATTTTCCTTCTCACATAGGAGTAAGGAGTATGAACAGCCTGTTAAAATTCAGCACAGCTCTTGTGACCTGAAAGCTCTGATGACATAGGACTGTCTGTTACCATGCAAACTGGTGTGAATTAAGTTAATAGGCTCTGTATGAATGGGAGCTATGAATTCAGTAGGATCTAGTGTAACTGTAGGTTGGGGTAAGCCTTATCTGAACAGAGAGGACATGCAAAGAATCCTAATTAATTTTACACTAACAAATTGATATTGTTAATGAATTACCACAAACTATTTGTGTAATTTGTATTAACTGGCTCTCCTACATTTTGAATAAAACATATCCTTTCTTGCAAGAGAAAATCTATTCCTTGTGAGGAAACAACAGTCTCTGTAAGTTGCAGCTTCAGGCCTGCTTACTGAGATAAAAAAATGTTAATTTCTTAATAAACATTGAGAAAGCAAGAAACTCAGAAGAAACCATGAAGTTGATAGTGGAGCTATGCCATGAAAAAAAAATATGGCATAACTTGAATTTCACTTAATGCAGCTTAAGGAGACAAATCAAAAAGAAACCCAGTTGCATGTTGGAAAGGTCTATTAACTATTTCTCACCCAACAGATTAGTAATCATAACTGGAATTTAAATGTAACCTCTCCTAGCACACAGCAAAATACAAGCTCTTCTGAGATTATCCTAAACCAGCTCTGTGATCAGACTAAAACACATCACCCTTTTCGATTTACGAGATAAACCATGAATCCACACTTTCTCTGAAGAAAACCCATCATGCCTTCTGAGAAGAAAAGCTTCGTAGTAGACATGAAACCAGTTCAACAGAAAATGGGGAGTGTTCAGAAGCATGAATAGTCAGGCATCACAAACCAAATTTGTTCATTTAATAAATTATGGCCACACTGCCAAACCACAGCTTTGTTTCAAAACATGGAAGGTAAAGTAGTCAAGCTACATTGATTCTCCCAGCCATTTCATCAAATGAAAGATAATAATAGGAAAAGACAGAAAGAAGAAATGGTTTTGTTCATTCCAAAAAAAAAGGCATATTAGAGGTCTTTCAGCCTTGTTTTCTATTCTTCCCTCTGCTACTGCTTTCAGCAGATTATTACCTTCACAGTGCAGAGAAGAGCACTCTAGATCAGTTTCACAAAAATAAGACAGGCCATCCATCTTATGCTCCTACTCACTGTTTTCCTTCCTCTCCAATATTTACATAATTTACAGAATGCATTGTGGATTTCCTTGGTGAGTGGTTTGTCTGCTAAGACACGAGTGATTGTCTGAATTCATATCTGACTCTATGGGCTGCTGATTATCTTGCATGGAATGCACTAGGAAGAGCGTGTCATCCAGCTGAGTCAAGTTTTATAATCCTTTTATATACCAAACAAATAATAGCGCTTTAAAGTTCACAAGAAGAGAAAACTTATCACAACCCAAAAAATTCACATCTTCTGAGCTGTATTCTAATACAACTGGTATTACATCTCAAGCCATCCAGAAATAGGTGCTAACAGATAGGGTTTCAAAATCTGAAGAGATTCTGGGAAACTAATTTGATGAAATGAAAAACCTTTCAAATCACCTTCCTATCTCATCTAGAAAAAGTAGGGAACTAACTCCATACTCTGCTTAACTCAGTTTCCTGAAGCTCATAATCATAGAATCATAGAATGGTTTGGGTTGGAAGGGATCTTAAATATCAGCTAGTTCCAACCCCATTGCCATGGGAAAGGATGCCATCCACTAGATTAGATTGCTGAAAACTCCTCCAAGTTGTCTTTAAACACACAGAGATGAGGCATCCACAACTTCTCTGGGCAGTGGATGTTCAACGTGCTCAAGTGTCTCACCACCTCACAGTAAAGAATTACTTCCTTACATCTAATCTAAATCTACTTTCTTTTAGTTCCCCTTGTCCTGTCACTACACGCTCTTTTAAAAAATCTCTCTCCATCTTTCTTTCATCAGCCTTCTCCTCTTCAGGTTGAATAATTCCAATTATCTTAACCTTTCCTCATAGGAGAAGTGCACCATTCCTCTAATCATCTTGATGGCCCTCCTCTGGGTTGACTCCAACAGGTCAATGTCCTTCCAGTGCTGGATACACCAGAACTGAACACAGTACTCCAGCTGGGGTCTCGCCAGAGTGGAATAGAGGCGGGGAATCATCTCCCTTGGCCTTCTGGCCACACTTCTTTTGATGCAGCCCAGAATACAATTGGCTTTCTGAGCTGTGAGCACACATTACCAGTTTATGTCCAGTCTCTCATCCACCAGCACCCTCAAGTCCTTCTCCGCAGGGCTGCTCTAGATCTGTTCATCCCCCAGCCTGTGTTGATACCAGGGGTTACCCCACCCCAGATGCACTGGGTGTTGTTAAACCTCATGAGAATCCCACGGGCCCATACTGGGTGTTGTTAAACCTCATGAGAATCCCATGGGCCCACTTCTCAAGCTTGTCTGGGAACCTCTGGATGGCATCCCATCCTTTAGGTGTGTCAACGGCACCAGTCACCTTGATGGCATCTGCAAATTGCCAAGGGTGCACTTGATTCCTTCATCTATGTCATTAATGAAGACACTAAATAACACTGGTCCCAATATGGAACCCTGAGGGACAGCAATTGTCACTGACAGCCATCGACCATAGAGACACTGACCACTACCCTCTGGATGTGACCTTCCAACCAGTGCCTTATCCACCTAACAGTCCATCCATGAAATCCATCTGTCTCAAATTCAGAGAGAAGGATGTTGTAGAGGATCAAAGAATTTACAGAAGTCTAGATAAATGACACCTGTAGCCCTTCCCTTGTCCACTGATGTAGTCACTCCATCACAGAAGGCCACTGGGTTGGTCAGGCAGGACTTGCCCTTGATGAAGCAGTGCTGGCTGTCTCGATTCACCTTCCTGTCCTCCATGTGCCTTAGCTTCTAGAAAGATTGTTTCCATGATTTTCCCAGGCACAAAGGTGAGGCTGACAGCTCAGTAGCTCTCAGGGTGCTCCTTTCTAAAGATAGGTACAATTTTTGCCTTTTTCCAGTCACCTGAAACTTCACTTGACCACCGCGACTTTTCATATGTCATGAAGAGTAGCTTGGCAACAGCATCAGACAATTCTTCAGGATTCTGGGATGAATCTTATCAGGTCCCATAGACTTTTGTGCATTCAGGTTCCTCAGGTGGTCATGATACTTACTTACAGTGGGATGTACTTTGCCTGTCCCTTCCTGTTGCCCATCCACTCAAGAGGTGTGAGAAGAGAGATTGCCAGTGAAGACTGAGGCAAAAATTCTTGTTGAGTACCTCAGCCTTCTCCTCATGCATTGTTACTAGTTCACTAGCATTATTTATGAGGAAGGGGACACTTTCTTTGACCTTCCTTCCTGGTTTACGTATCTGTAGAAGCCCTTCTTGTTATTCTTTGCATCCCTTGATGCAAAATTCAGAGGAAAGCTGTTTGGGAACTGCTACTTGTGAACTGGCTGGCCATCAGTTGGCAGGTGGTGAACAACTACACTCTGCATCACTTGTTTTGTATATTCTAATTATTATAGTTGTTGTTATATTGTTTTGTGTATTCTATCTATTATTATTATTATCCCTTTCTTTTCTGTCCTATTAAACTGTCATTATCTCAACCCATGAACTTTACACACAATATCTCAAAAGTTGCCCACCTTTTGTTGAAAGAAATTGACAATTCATTACTCCTTACAGTCATCATCTTTTCAGAAAATACAGTATCTTCTTTAACTGTTTAACTTAAACTAACTTTAATGAATCTCATTATTCACAAAAATAATTACATTATCTGATCATACACCGGCCATCATATTTATTACAAATCTCAGATGTAAAAAAAAAAGTTTTATAAAAACAGTTGTCTATCTTCTACACATTCAAACAGTTTAGATTTCTAAGATTTGATTATCTGCATTTATAATGGACATCTTCATCTGCATGATGGATGCAATCAGTAACAGCTAAAACACCTCATCAACTTACCTTAAGACAAGGAGTCCTCACTTTATTATCGATATTCATAACATTCATGAACTCCATAGATTAGAGCATAAAAATAGATGACTGTATAACATATGTGCAGTGGTTCAGGCTGAGAGCAAAGCTGGGAAAGCATTTCTCATGTCTGAAAAGTGCATGAGTGTGTGTAAGAGCATGTGTACGTAGATTGAGATTCTATTAATCAAAATATCTACACATTAGTCACTGTTATCATTCACCAATCACAGGTTTTTTGATTTGTTTTCTTTAACTCTGAGAACATTGACGGCTTACACACACTAATGCCAGTGGAACTCCCACAGAACTTTGTTTCATATGCATTGCATCCAGGTCAGCCTCTCTCACAATAGAAAAAAACAAAACAAAACAAAACAAACAAAACAAAACAAAACAAAACAAAACAAAACAAACAAAAAAAAAACAACAAAAAAAAACAAAACAAAACAAAACAAAAAAACAACAACAACAAAAAAAACAGAGGAAAAAGCATACTCTATTAAACTGACTACTAATTCTAAAATTAATTAAAATTTTACAAACCGCACTTCCTACTCTCCTGTTCTCACACTATCTCCTTGCACAGAAACACACATACTCTTCATAAGCACACTACTTTTTGAACAGTTAAGATAAAGGAAAGCCTTGGAGGAATTTATACCCTAGAAAGCAAGAAAATAAAGTAGCAAGTTGTAGAGTAGATCACTGCTATAATACTCCTCCTAGTCATCTTTTGCAAATTTAAAGGTTTGCCTATCAGAAGGTAGACGAAGGAAACCTTTTTAAATGGATGACCCTGAAGCCAGAAACATGAATACTAAATGGAGAATGTGAAAGAAGTCTTTGTGATAAAAGACTAAATTCTTGTTCCCTTTTTTGGGGATCAAAACTATCTTATTGAAATATATCATTTAGTTGCAGTCTTACATTTGGAAAATGTACATTAGTAAATGTTTGGAAACAGTCTTTATTTTTTTTAACATTAGCCTTTATGATTATCAAATTATTGTATTAAATAGTTATAATTTTTTCAAATAGATAGTGTCTATGGTAGAATTCTATCTTACACATTAAATAATGGTTAAACATTATGAAAGACTTTGCGAGTGTGTATTAATACCAAACCTCAGATTATCTAAATATCTCTACAAAGCAGTGAGACCAAATAGATAATCTACTTATTGCTCAGAGATAAAAAATTGATTTCCTCTTTTTTTTAAAGTATTTAAGGTAAAAAAATTTCTCACAGTTCTGTTTTCCAAATATATGTTTGTCTGAGTTTGGTATCTTCTGATGCTGTCCACTTCAGACATATAAATACAGAAGTAAAGTCATATCCCCTCTTTTGAGAAGCAGGATATAGAGTGTTTATTGAAAAGTTGGAATGCTGTAAAGACAAAAATGTCATGGCATGGTTCTTTGCCAAGGAAATCATAAATTAGAATCAATATTCTGTCAGATGAAAGCAATCCCAGAAAAAAAAAAAAAGTGAAAAAAAAGTCCTTATCTGGGCTTTGCATTCAGAGCTGAAAATAAAAACCTTCATGAAACAAAAACAAAGAGTGAAGACTCTGAGAGATAGAGAAAAGCATATTTTCTGATGCCTTTAACCTAGTGAAATAACAAAATCCTGTGTAAAGAGATTGTGAAATGATAGTAGCCTGAGTTGTAGCATTTCATCTGCCTTTTGTAATCACTTGGCAACTGCAAGGCAACAGAGCCTTCACAATCCGAGTGCTGTTCTCATCTGCAACACCAACTCTTTTATCAGTGAACTTAGTTTGAGAATCAGTTTTCTCAGTTTAAAAGAATAAGTTTTGCAGTAGCTCTTAGAAGGCTGTGATCAGGAGTAATTTCTATTAAGAACTGTCTGAAAACCTCCCGTTAAGCATGATCAAACTTCTGCAATTATTTTAATTTTAAGTTCATTTAAGTATGAAGTTATTTTTCCCGATTTCATATTTTTTTCTAGAAGAGGCTAGCAATTGTCTGTGAGTCATCATTCTGAACTCCTCGAATTCTTAAGCCCAGTCTAAGCCCTGAAAACACACAGTACCTCAAATCATATTTACAGCCTCAGTACATGACGGCTACTTAAGAACAGTTAAATCAGAACAAATGAAAGCTCAATTGAGCAACTGAATAACTTAAAATGTGACATCTCTTCTCAGCTACACAGAGCAGAGAACTTGAATTAACCCTGTTAGGTTTAAGTCATTACATTCTCAATTGTAAGGCCCTACTATAGGAATTAATTTCTGATAACTGATGATTTGAAAGAATACAGTTCTCACACAGCATGTTACATATTCCATGTTCTGCCAATTATTCATTTGCTTCAGTGTGTCTTTTCAGCAATGTAAAAAAAAAAATCTGAAAAGGTCTTTTAAAAAACCTCTCATCACATTCAGCAAATGATTTCTTTGAAAGGATTACTACGAACATCCTGCCAAAATAATTGCAGCTCATTTCAGTCCAGCTTTACAAAAAAAGTATTTCACAAGGACGTGTTTCCCTATTGATTATGACATTTATTTTTATGAGTCTAACTGAGCTGACTGCTGAATCTCATGTATAGTCCTCTGCACTGCACTTGTCACAGGTAAGGTCAAGGTTATGGTCATATCCTGATCAACTTTCCTGTATATGAGGGATTAATGAGTTCTTACCATAAATGTTTTGAACAAAGAAAGTCCCTCCAGCTTTATTAGAGGCCCAATTCTTGCACCTTTCTCGTGCTTCCATAGATGATGCATGTCTGAAAGATTCAGAGACAGATGTTGGTTCGGAGAGGATTTTTTGCCATTCTCCCCAGTGAGGACAAGAATTTCCCAAATTATGGAACAAGCAGTGCAAAGAGGAAAGGGCAGGCATCTAATTTTCAGAGATGCTATTACTCTACAACCATGCATGCACATTGCATTTTTGTCACTACTAGGTTTGCAGCTGTTTGTGGTCTAAAGCATCCATCACACGTGTAAAAAGCTCAGTGCTGTAGAGCCCCACATCCTTGTTGTAAAGGGATTGTGCCGGGTGGCACCTCAGTGTGCCACTTTAACCTTAGTTCTGGCACTCAGGACTCCTTCCAGTGTACCCAAGTAGCCCTTTTGGGGACTCATTTCAGCAAATTATACTGAGATGCTTACCTTTCCTTAGGGTTTTCATCTATCATGATTTCCAGCTTTAAACATGGAATTCATAACTTTCAGGTAAAATCAATCTATTAGTTGCCATAGTTGCATAGTTGGCCGTGCATAACTAGTTAGGCAATTTGAGTATAAAAGACCTTTTCTAGTGTTTTCTAGCCTCCTGACTAATGTGAAAGGGAAACCTGATAAATGGCAACAGAAGCAACTGAAATGTTTATTTTCAGAAGACTAAAAAAATATGAACTACTCATAAAAGCCAGAAATCACACCTGAATCCTGTGCATCATTAAAGACACACTTAAGCTTCAGCTTTATGGCTGACCTGGGCATAAGTGTGCATTTATTTTAGAAAGTTCAGTTTCACAGACATACAGATGGAAGAACATTGTCTGCACTTGCATGCCTGGACAGTCAGTAATGCAAAACAATTTCTACAGGTCCTCCTGCATATTAAGGGTCTCAGTGATTCTGTATTTATCCAAAGACAACATAATATACTAAAAAAACTGCACTGCCCACTCTTATACTTGAAGAAAGACATTTTGTTAAACCCTTAGTGGCCAAATTATGAACTCTTCTATCTATCCCAGATAAAGGTTCTTTCCTGCAAGAGGAAAATTGGATTGCTAAGGTGTAAGCTTTATATGTAGACTTCCTAGCTGAGATGAAATAAAATTTTATCAATTGTAGTGAGACATTTCCATCATCTTGATTTTTAATGTACACATAAAATTTTTTATTACATTCTATAATTTAATAAGTAATGGTATGTTTGCACTACACTTGAACATATATTAAATGTCTTATAAATGCAGTCAAAAACATTTCTAAAAAGGCTGGGCAGCCAAATGACTTCAAGAATCTCATCTGCTGATTGATTTGGATCCCAAGCTGCTTTTATTGGAATGAAGTACCATTACATCTGGGAATATATTTTCTCTAGCAATGTTTTGTTATACCTAATGAAAGACAGTGAATTGGGATATTTTTCTTAACTTCAAAAATGGCACTTTTCCTAACAAAAACACCATAAGAACTCCCAATTAATTTTTCCAAATATAGTCAGTGTATTACAAGGTAGTTCTATCCATGTATAAGCAACGATGATTGTAACCAGTGGGGAAGGTCATTAGGAAGCCTTCCTGGGAATACTTACCAGCTAGATATCCAACATTTTGGGTTTTGGAGCCAGGATAACAAGGCTGATAGGATAGTAGATCATGGACTATAGATTATTTACTCAGCATGGGATTGCTAGCCTCAGCAAATAGTAGGAAAGGGAAAAGAGTTTGAGTTCCAGTTAAAATATAGTTTGAAAAGTAGGCCAAAAAGATGAATCTAACAAAAAAGCAGAACATGCCACTGAGTGTATGGCAAAAGCTTTTAAGAGGGTACAGATATGAGATCTAAAGTCTTTTGAAAAGCAAAAGGTACCAAACATTGTTCCATATATTTATTTCACCACTTGAACAGCTCAGAAGCATTTAATGTACATTCTTCCACAAAGGCAACAATCTTCACAAACTTCACATTCAAGAGTCAAGACATTTTCTCACTGCAGTTGGAAATACAAGGGTTTGAACACAATAACAGCCAACAATTAAGAACTCAGGATTCTAAATTAGGAACTATGGTGATAAAGGAGAGAGAAAACATTGGTTTTCATGAAATTAGGAAAGAAAAGCCTTTATTTCTAGTTGTCATCTTTATATGAGCATAAAGGATGCACAGTCTATTCGATTCTAACATGAATATGATAATTTTGGTAATACTTCATGACATTATCTTCTTGAATACCCAATGTAACACTAAATGAGCTTAATGGAATTCAGAAAATAACTTGATAACATCCAAAATCTGAGACAGATTCTAAATTATTAAGTTACTAAATGATCAACTTCTTGTTCCAATTTTAAAATCTCAAAGATATTTTCAACCTTTTCTTTATAATGTGGCTAATTAAACCCAGATGACAGTGATCTTTTTTTAAATAGTAGATCTGTCATTTCATAAAATGCTTTGGATTTTTTCTTGATTCTGTGCTGATGTTTATAAAGACTTTCAGAGAGGAAGAAATCGACTGAGTGTGGAGGAAACAGTGAAATTATTTACACATAGAGTGAAATGGGTCATATTTTAGTAAAACACTGTGGCCTATGGATCAAAAAGTGCTGCATAAAATATAGGTATTATAATTATTACAGAGAACTGTCAAGTGCACAAAGTAAACCAATCAAAAAAGTAGAGGTTTATTTTATTAACTTTTTCAATTACAGCAATCTTAGTTTTTACTTATAGCTGCATTTCATAACAATTTCACAGACAGCACTGTTATTTTCAAGCTGATTGTGTCCCTTTAAATAAATCCCATGCTGTGTCTAAAGCAAACATATGGCAGAGAGCTGAAGAAGGTATTTAAGACCCATGACCACTGCAGATTCTGTGTTTGTGAACTTGTCAGTCATGATCTCAGTCCAGAATTTTCTTGATTGAGATATGGAAGATATGAAGATATTCACTAACACGTTGGAGTATTATTCATTATATGCTGCTATATTTCCCTAGATTATTCTAATTTTTCATATCTAAAGGTTAAAAATGTTTCTCTGATACAAGACAATGCTCATTTTATTTACTAAATGGATTGGGGAAAAATCATTTATATATGGACAGAGTATGTATATATATATATATATATATATATATATATACATACAAATATTAAGTAGAGGGAATGAGGCAAAGATCAAAATCAAAGTGGAGATTGGATTTCTGAGACTTTTTATAGAAATGAATATGCCTGCCCAAACCAAATAAATGGAGATTTCATGCCAGAATATCTTTTAGCAATAATTTAAATGCAAGCGACTGAAACAAAAAGGGAAAGCAAACTGAAATGGTAATACAAAAGAAATCAAAGCTATTCCACTACAGTCAGAAATAAGATGGGCAGACCCAGGCTGCATATTTTAAAGCACAGAATTGTCTATGAACTCCATTGGGGGTACAAAGTCATGCTATCTTTATGGTCTTATATAACATTGCTTTCATCTGTTGTCAGAAAATAAATTAGAAATGTTTTCCCTTTCCATCACACTTTTCCCATTTTTTGCATAAAATTGTATATCTCTTGGAGTTAGGGCACACCTCTTCCTAGTTTAAATAATTTCTCCTGCTTGGCTACTGCTCCCATATTGAAATATTCTTCCTTGTTTGGTCTCTGATTTCCTAGCACAGCATTCAAGATAGAAATTATGTTGATGTATGAGTGACTCCACCTCATAGGAGCCACATTGCTTGTATCTTCTCATTATCATAGAATCATAGAATCAACCAGGTTGGAAAAGACCTCTGAGATCATCAAGTCCAACCCTTGATCCAACACCACCGCGATTACTAGACCATGGCACTAAGTGCCACATCCAGTCTCATATTAAAAACCTCCAGGGACTGAGAATCCACCACTTCTCTGGGCAGCCCATTCCAATGTCTGATTACTCTCTCTGTAAAAATTTTTTTTCCTAATATTCAGCCTAAGCCTCCCCTGGCACAGTTTATGACCATGCCCACCTAGCTACAATCTCCTTTCAGGTGGTTGTAGGGAGTGATGAGGTCTCCCCTGAGCCTCTGTAGTGAATCGCAGGGGAAATGGTACAATTTTCAGGAGGTATTAAATACTATGGAAAAGTAATGAAAATGATTTATGCAAGTGGGCACATGGAGATCTAGTGAAAATGACCCAGCGCTCTAGAGTAGACCTCCCTTACTCTAAACATCCTTAAAGGTGAAAGAAGTGACTCTGGGAGAAAAGCTAAGGCAAGCAAACAGAACTTAAGTCTTCAGTGCAGACAAACCCACACTAGACAATTCATAAATTAGTAGGAAATTAATTATGTAATTTACCTATCTCTCCCATCTTTGCTTACTTCAATAACAGTTAATCCAACCCTGAAGTGCTGACCCTTTCATTCATAGAAACAATTGTGTTTAATTTACATTTGTTGCCTGTTGATGTGAAGGTTTAGTTAGCATTCATTTAATTGTTCCCCACTAAGAAACATCAGGGATCTCATATAAAAACAATTGAGTAATAGGTTGAGGCATGAAATTACTAAATATCAGGTACTATTAATTAGTGCTATGGATGTGGATGCTCTTAATCCACTGAAACAGTGCATTGCTGCAAGGTACAAGAAAATAGCTCCTCACTAATCTCCCTGTATAGACAAAGTGTTTCTATTTACATCATACTTCTTCAGTGCAGAGAGAAATGTGTTTTTCCTTCAGTGCATGATGAAATCCCACCTGGGAAAATATAAAAACCGTAAGTGAAACACTGTGCAAAACATTGCTTTTACAGTTGGATTTAATCAAATAGATGCAGCAGAAGGGGTGTTCAGAGCAGGACATGAATATTAGGACAAATTTGACTGGAATGAAATAGCCATCATCTGGCATTTGAAAAAGGAATAAGACAACAAGAAGCAAGTACAAGGAAGTATTAAAATTTCAGATCAAAATTCTGGATAATATTGACAAAAATCTGCCCTTTCAAAACAGATATTCTGATGCAGAAAAAAAAAGATATATTCCAATATATGTTATAGAACCAATGATGGGAGCTTCTTTTTAATATTGAGTAACATTTGATCATTTGCATCTAAGCAGTCCATACTCACATACTAAAAGTGAGAACGGATCCATTTGCAATAAAATGAAAGACAAAAAGTGAAAATTGCTGAGTGTAAGACAGAGTGTCTCAAAGCTTGGTGTCCAGACAGCATGACTCACAAAACAAAGTTTAGTTCTGACATAACATAAGCCAGGAAATTACTCTAATTTGTGACATTGATTGCAATCAGTGAAGTGGCTACTGTACATAATAGCTGCTCTTCTGTGCAGTACATTTTGTGCCGTACTTGGCTGATGCAAGCCAATTTATAGACTGCTAGGTACTAATCCCTAAAAGGGAGGCAGTCTCACTGCCTTTCCCCTCGGAAGCAAGCTTTTCTTCCTTAGTTTGGCCCCATTTGTAAGACCTGTCTGAACACTTCACTGTTCTCTTGGACTGTTCTCTTGGACCCCAGTGTATCCCACCATTATTTAGCTGGCAGTCACAAAATGAAGTAGGGGGCTGACGTAAAGAGCAGTGAATTAGTGGAAGAAAACCTACTGAACTAAAGTTCTGGGGAATCAAGCAAAAAAAGTGGGCAGGACAATTTGTAAAGAGGGTCTATTTTAGGTTTTTGAGTCTCCAAAATACCCATCAGTATTAACAGGGATAGCAAAAGAACAGACATGATTTTTCTTTACATTTTTTACTTTTACTCTTTTCTCTGAGTGTAACTTTGCCTATTACACTCAGTGTTTGACAGGCATATAGCTATATATAAAACATAATAGATGAATGTATTTTAATATGCCAAAATCAGGCTCTTAACACTACTAGTAACAAAACAGAAATTATAATGGAATGACAATCAGCCTTTCTAATAGGGAGAAAATGAAAAATTACAAGATGCTTTCAGAAAGGCATACATAGCCTTGTAGTTTCTTTTTAAAAATTTAGACTCGGACTGGAAAAGATGCTTCCTAACTGCATAGATTCTAAGGTTAAAATGGACTATTATCATCACCTAGTCATCTCAGTCTCCTTTATTGCACAAGCCATAGAATTTCACCAAATAACTCCTACATCATGACAGAACTCATTGATCTAAGGTATATGCTACATCAACAAAAAAGTTATTACTGGTGCATTGTTCTTGAAATAACTTGTTTCCATTTAATTACTGATAATACCAACAGGTAGACTCTTTTCCAATATACGCCTCAGAGAATCTGCAGAGAATCCACCAGCAGCCCAGTCGGTTATGGTGATTTACTTTTTAAACTCATTTTATGTAGCCCGTGACAGACTGGCACAGAAACCTCAGTCTATTCTGACAGACACCAAAGCTCTGCAGAGTTGTAGTGTCTATACCACAAATTTTTTTTTACGTGACAAGTGAGAAAGACCTCTTGAAATCATGAAATGAAGTTATCAAACCTGAGCAGAATGGATGAATAACTGCTCTGGGCAGTCACTGATTGTCCATCTTGCTAAGTACCAGATCTGAAACCCAATTTCTTCATGCATCAGCTAGAACAAAAGCATGGTTACTTTTGTGTCTCACTTCATCCTAGCTCTCACCACCTCAGACTCAGCTGCTTTGTGTATAGTGGCTTGCTCCATCACAGCTGCTATTGCCATGGCTTAGCTGTGAAAAACAGCCTCTCTGCTGCAGGTTATGTTTTGCACCATGGGGTTTTGACAGCTGCAAAAACTAGCAGAGTGTCTTCAAAGGCTCATTCAGAGTTTAAATCCTAGATATCAAGATCTGAAAGTATGGCTCCCAGAAGGCTGAGTCCCAATATGTGAAGCTTTCAAATGGCTTCAGCTCTCTCCAGATGCTGGCAGGAGATGGGAAATCACAAGATATGAATCCCTTCCAAAGCCTGGGTCCTACTCTAGTTTCAATGATTTGAAGAGAAAAGGAGATGGAGAGACTGTCAGCCTTCACTGTGGAGCACCTCATCACCCTTTTCTTGTACCACACTTGCTTTTTCACTTTGTCCCTTCTCTCCTCTCTTCTCAGTAACAATGACCAGCTGAAAAATATTGCCTTAACACATCTTAAAGAATCTGTCAAATGTAGCTCCTTCAATGGTGACTTTCCTTCCTGTGGCCATCTCTTTCCTGAGGCATATTTTGGTCTCTCAGATGGAGGTGAGCAGCCCACCAAGCACAGGAAGAGTCAGAGCACCAGCCTACACCGCCTTTGGGCAGCAAGATGAAAAGCAGCCTGGCAGAGCTTTATCACAGCTAACACTTGTGACTTCACCAGTTAAGTACTTCTTATGAGCTCTATCTTGCCTATTAAACTTGCATTTTTTTTTGACAGGGTGTTAAAATTGAAACTAGCAGCAGAGTGCATAAATTATCCCCAAAAACTTTACTATTGTAAGTAAGGGGGGAAAAAAAGACTTCCAAACTTCAAACTAAAAGAGTGAAAAGAAAAAAAAGTCTATGAGGTGAAATCATATGACCTACAAAGAAATTACTCTTTGTCTTCCATTTGCCACAGCTGAAGAAAGGTGCAATTCATTACAAGACAGGAAAAAAGAAGTGTACTTACAAAGTCCTCAAGAATGGGATTACCACAGCAGTTCAGTGTGAGATTTATTTTGAAATATTCTTTTAGCAGCATTAGAAAGGACAAGAGTTGCCATCTGAATACATGCATTATAATTATCAACAAGAAAGTGCATCTCTCTTAAAGTGTAACAGCCATTTCATAAGGTATGCTTTTTTCAATGTGAACACATTGATGCCCTGAGTCTACAAAGTGACTGATTCAGTAAATACAAATATAGTACAACTTTTTTAAAGTTCAGAAATATCTCTATCCTTTTTTAAAATCTGTAATCTCCCTCCTTCATCCTTTCCTAAGAAAAAAATCAATCTACTAATTAAAAAAAAAAACCAAAAAAAACAAACCACACTTATTTTAGATGTTATCTTCCCATAATTTTCCACTACAAACAATTTATGCAGTTTTGTATGACATATGTAAGAAAATCTGCACTTGAAAATACAATTAGTGCTGTGCAGTACCCTATTAAAGCACATAATTTATGAAAGTTGATCAATAATAATCATGCTCTATTGCTGTTAACTCAGTATACCCTTCAGGAAAAAAAAGGATATCAACCAGGAATAACAATAATCTCAAGACAGAGGATTGGTAATGGAACTTTAATATACTTGGGGGTTTTTGACAGTAACTTTGAAAGAGACTGGCAATAGAAAAATTTAACCAGCATTTTGGTATGTTCAAACTTACGAGAGTAACACAACTTTCAACATACTCAGGCTCATTAGTTCAACAGGAGAGTTCAAGCATTGCAGCCTATTCATGTAAGGGGGAACTGCAGGGTATCAGTTTTTATGATGTACCACAGTCCATTATTCTCCCCACAGAAGACTTCTTACATGATAATATTTTTCAGAATAAAATAATAACTAAAAATACAATTTAATTTAAAACTTACAAATCATTCAACATTTATTGTAAATACGATTGTTTCAGAGAAACTGATGACATCAATTGTTTTCTCAGCTAACAGATGTTTATTCTAACTATGGTACTGTTCCTCAATAAAAGCAGAGTGGGGATTTACAGTGTATTTTGTGTGCTTAACATGAGAATTGGGTAGGATTTTTCAGAAATGCCTCATGATTATAGGTACTTGAATTTTTCAGATATTCAGGGAAGACGGTTTTTTAAAGTCTTGTTGGACAGACACTTCAGACTCGATTATTAATCATTTGGGGAAAACGTCATCTAATTGGTCACATGGCATAAATGGAGGCTGTTCTGTGTTTCAGGCCTGTTGAGGGGAGCTAACATAACTGAACATTAGGGATTTGCAAAGTGTGTACATGAGTTACTGGTAAGCAAAGAAGGTACAAAAGGGAAAGGTAATGCAGGGCAGGCATTAAAATCCAATTAAATTAAATCAGTATATTTCACTGTTGATGGGCATTGGTTCTGCCTCTTCTCTTGTAAACTGGGTTTGGGGCTGTCAGACTCTGAAGCATAACTTATTGAATTTGAGCTGTTTTTTCAGAGAAATAATAAACCAGATGGTTTCATTGTGTCTATACCTCTGCAGAGTTGTCAGGGAAACACACATTTCCAAAAGGAAGAGAGCCAATTTCTTCTACAGATGTTCTGCACTTACCAGACATATGAACTAAGCATCTCTCAGTACTGGGTGTGTGTGTGTGGGGGGGGATGCCTCATCTTTTGCTGAGCTCCTGTATTTGCTCTTGAGAACAAGGCACCAGCAGCCCATCCGGCAGGAGCCTGATGAACAGGATTATACAGGTCAAGGAGCCATGTGGTTTGAGAAGACCGGCAGGTTCCTGATGGAGACCAGCACTTTGTGCCCTTTAAAGCACCACAATGAGAAGAGAGGAACACCATCCCCTCTTGTCCACAAGGTTTTGTCATCTCTACCAGAAACATACTGGTTGGGAAAAGGTACAGATGATGTTCAAAAAATTGTGGACTTTGAACTGCAGAGAGATCAACTCTCAGCTCCCTTTGCACCAAATTATTTTCCTGCCCCGTGCCATACAGTGAAAAATAAAAAAAAAAAACAATTATCCTAGAATCCAAACCTTCACACCAAGGGAAAAACAGTAAATTTTTTACCAGCAGACCCCTGACATACATGGTCTAAAAAATCCAGCTGTGTTATCATCCATTTTAGGACACCTGGGATAATCCCTCCTCACTGCATTCCATGTGCCTATCATGCTATATAAAATAATTCTAAAATGAATCAAATATTAAAGAAGACAATAAAGCCCTATATACAATGATAGTGTAGTTAAAAAAACAAAAACAAACAAACAACAACAAAAAAAACAAACAAAAAACCCAATGAAAAGTGAAAAAAAAAAAAAAAAAAAAAAAAAAAAAAAAAAAAAAAAAAAAAAAAAAAAAAAAA